>NW_005803864.1:0-229 GCF_000240725.1 Microchloropsis gaditana
AGTATGGCCCCTGTATAATTCAGGCTACTACGAATGCCTGGGGTCATATCAGATCATTTCTTTCCCGTATCCACGCCTTTGTTGCCCCCGAAATTTCGAAAAGGATATGTTTTGGGGAAAGAGTTGCCCCGTCCGTAACCCTAAGGCTTCGGGTATCAACCTCCTCACAAGGGGCACCTATTTCCCTCAATAAAATATCACCCGCGCCTTTCCCACCTCCCCCCCTCCC
>NW_005803864.1:1317-2755 GCF_000240725.1 Microchloropsis gaditana
ACGTCCCTACTCGCTCCGAAATGCATGATAAACACCCATAAGAGTGATCTAGCCAACTTGTTGATCGCGCACCCTACGTGGAAGGGCCTGGAGTCAAGGATGGAGTACGGCATATAGTGATGCTTCAGGTTTTTAAAAACCCGTTGACAGAAAACCGTTTCCTACCAACCCGGTTGTTGTTCCCGTGAGCAACAACAGGGCTTTTAGGAAGAGGCAATCTCTTCCGTCACGCGCAAAGAGCTGATTAGGCGTAGAAGACTAAAGCCCTCAAGTTCTTTTTTGTCCGTCTGACTTGTCAACTTTCTATTGGGGACATGTATCCTTTTTGGGGTTTCGCTCCGTCTCATTCCCAATCCGCACCCCTAAAACACAACACATCTGAAGAAAGGTGAACGAGCATCTGAAAGGCGCCTTCCTGTTGCGCCGCAAAAGGACAAAGTCGCTATTATGACTTCGCATGAGAGGCCCCGTCTCCCACGTTACCTTCTGCGTCGAAAGGGGCCCTCTTCCTCAATTCCATTGGCAGCTCTCCCTGCACTTCCCTCGTCAGCAGAAGCTGCTTCAGCGGATTTGAGCTGGGTTCTCGACCTTGATGTGATCCATCTCCGCTACACGGCCCCATGTCCTCCCTGCTCGCCTTATTTCTTCTTTTGCCTCGACCAGAAGGCGAATGTGCACGCCTCGTTGTCTGTAACTACCGAGAGGCAAAACCCTATCGCAGTCATACATCGGCTCCTGCGACTTTGGAACACACGTTCTGATGCACAGAAAGCTGCTTATGTAGCAAAGGCCATGTGGGACCGAGAGCGGTACAACCGAGAAATGGAAGCATGGAAAGAGGGTCTGGCGAGGCAAGGAGGGAAGAAGGGAGTGAGTGAGGGGGAATGGGTGGGAGGCCATTGTCATCTGCGTGCGATCATGGATGCAGCGTCTCCTTCCGTACTAGGGAAAAATACTGGACGTGAAGGTGGAGGAGAGGAAGAAGACGAAGGGTCGTTATCCTTGTTTGCGTGCGCCAAGGCAGGAGACTTAAGGAATCTGCAACGTATTTTGTCGCAGGAAGATAGAAAGAAGGAAAAAGCGCGGGGAAAAGGGAACGAAACAGAAATGGAGGCAAATATAAATGCTAGGGACAATGAGGAAGGCCTGAGCCCCTTGATGGCAGCAGCGCTGTGTTCAGACTACGCCACGATCGACCTTCTCCTCTCTGCCTGCCCCCCGTCTAGCACCTCCCCCTCCATCGCCTCCCCGTCCTCTTCCTCGCTTTGCGCACCCGAAGCCAAGACACCATACCGCGACCTGCCGAAGGATGGGGAAAGGGAAGCGAAAGGAGGGCGAGAAGGAGGCCCCGATGAGGGGAGAGGAAGGAGGGGGAAAGGCGGCGCCGTCGAGGGGGAAGACCCTCTTCCTTATACACCCGACCAGCTCTACCGGATCA
>NW_005803864.1:3117-7811 GCF_000240725.1 Microchloropsis gaditana
CCACGGGTCAGCTCGCCGACAACCATGACGTGATCTCCCTTCACACCTTCAACGATTTAGACGTGCACCCGGAGGCGGACGACTTGATCGTGACTCCCAAATTCGGTCCGTTGTCTCGTTCTTCCCCCTCCTCCCTCTTCCTCTCCTTCCACTCGCCCGCCCTTTGTACCTTCCTCCCTCCCTTTCCACCCTCCTTTCTCCTTTCCTTCCCCACCACTCCTTAAAAGGGCGCGGGATAGACAGCCGCGCAATAATGCTATCTATCTTCTTTGTGGTCTTTGATCTTACCGTTATAACATACTCCCATGTCTACCCCCAACCAGGCCGTGGCGTTGATCTCTCTGTGGAAGAGCGCTTGGACCGTGTAGAGGTACACACTTTTTTCCCTCTCCTTATTTTCTTCCCGCCTTCTCATCTTTTGCCCCTTTCCCATCCATCTCCCTCTCATCCTCTCTTCCTTGCTCGCGGTGCTCTCTTCCACCTTCCCGTCCAGATACATCCCCTCCTGATCCGTTCCTTTTCTTCTTTCTCTTTCCTTCCCTCTCTCCCTTCCCCACTGTTTTCAGGACATGATGTCGCAGATCCTCCACCTCCTGGACGAGATGCAGGCGCACAACGAGCATCAGCTGGTCGCCATCCAGGCAAGAAGGGACGGGCGCAGGAAGCCGAGGGAGGGGAAGGTTTGCTGCACGCCATAAGTGTACTACAGCTCGTGCACCTTCGCGGACCTCGTGATTCATCGAATGCTTGCTGCCACGTGTCTTTGACCCTCTTTCCTTCGGCTACCCCCTCCCTCCCATGCTTCTGCAGGACCATATAGCCAATACCATTAGGAAGCTTCAATCCCAGGAAGACGTCTCAGAGGCTCGGATTGTCGCCCTGGAGCAAGAACTCTTCAAGAGCGTGGAAGGCACAGTAGAGGAGCGTCTGAAATCGGTCGAGGGGTCCATTTCAGTACGTCTTTCTTGCTTTCTTTCTTTCTTTATTTCCCTCTCTTCTTCCGCTCCTACTCGGTTCTTTGGCGGAAAACTTGTTTTTTACGTCAGTAGATGTTGCAGGACTAGCAGTGATGTAATTTTCTTCCTGATCTTCTCCCGCCTTCTTCTCCTACTTTCATTGTTTGCTAGAATGCAATGGCTCATCGAGTCGCCGCTATCGAAACGAATTTGCATTCGAAAGTGAACACGGTGATGGCCGCAGCGGGGAGTGGGGGAGGAGGACGATGGCCGGTGATCGTCATGTGCCTATTGCTTGCCCTTTGCATGTTCCAGATGTATCGCTGGGTCGAGCGGCTGAAGAAAAGTCACATTTTGTAGTAAAAGGCAATAATGCAAGGCAAGTCGTCTGCGAGGAGATGAAAGGTTTCCTCTCAGTTGCGGGTCGTTTTTTTCCGTGCGAAAGGCTGGAAGCAAGTAAAACATAGAACTTTGAAAGTTATCGTTAGTGGGCAAGAAAAGGAAGGCCGGATAATTGGAAAATCATCGAAAGGAAGGCTGGTGTTGATAGAAGAGACATGAGTCGATGAGAAAAGTAATAAACAAAATAGCTCACTTTACAAATTGGAAACGCGAACGGGAACCATTCATTTTATCAGACTCGAATGTAGATATTACTTTAAGCATGATCAAATTGAGGTCATGATATGTATGTAGGCTTGTCCTGCGTTGCTGCGTCTTAAAATTGCAACCGAGTAAACAGAGAATGCCTTTTCCACGTATTTCAACACATGGCTTCAATTATTGCGTGCATATGCGACACCTTGAATGTTGTCCCGCAAAGCCGAATGGACTCTTCTTGTATCCCGACAGCCTTAGGGAAAAATCGTTTCGAGCCGTTCGTGACTGTTGCAAAGCCGTTAAATCGCTCCTTCCAGCCTTTCTAATGGTCCAATTTTGTGACAGGAATCCCGCTTTAATTTTTTCGACTACATTTCCTATGATTGTTTGTTAGAACGGCGCTTAGTCTTCGATGAATTTTTATCTAGCCCTTGAAATGCGCGTGAGGATGCCGCTTGTATTTTTCGAGTTTTGCTGGCTGCGTCGTAGCTAGCGTGTAATGAGAAACTATACCGCTTCGTCTTCCATTCCAACCTTTCTCGTCTTATTTCATTTTACTCAGCTTTAACCTTTAAATTTTACGTAACTATATATCCATACATTATAGGAAGGAGGTTACAAGCTTGCAAGCACGCTTTTGACTCCATGGAACCCTCACCCGGAGCTAGAGGACGAAATGTACCACAGGAGTGTAAGGATCAAGAGGTCTCCGAAATGACAGTATCGCCATCATTGATAACTACGTCGAGATGTGATGTAACACTGAAAGAAGCATGCCTCTTGTTTCAAGAAAACGATGATAACAACAAGAGTGGTAGTATGGACATGCCAGCATGTTTCTACGCATTTCCACATCCTCACGTGCGAGCCAGTCTTACCATCGATGGAGAAATACGGCTTTCTACTAGCTCGCAGGAGGAGAGCGCTGACATTCCGTTGTGTACACTAAATCTCACACAGCAACTCAAGGATGAAAAGAATGAGGACGGTGGATCATTCATGGTATGTTGAGAGAGCGCATGCCCGCGAACGGTTCTCGATTATTTCAACAAATCTGTTGTCTACGTAATTACTGACCACAATCATGCTTTCTCCTTCTACTTCACCTTGTAAGAGGCAGGCAACAAACATGGCGACAGGCGCAGCGCATCTTCAACACAACGGATAGTCTGCTTGCACTCCAGCTCCCTTCTTCATCTTCTCCTCTCTCTTCTCTGCCTCATTCAATGCCGATCCTTTCTCTCCTCCTCCTTCCAATGGCGCTGAAGAGAAGACAGCGAATGGATATAAGGAGTCAACGACAGCGGCTTCTATCTTCATGGCCACGTCTGCATTGGCTTACAGGTGTGTGCATGACCCTAACACACGTTCAAAAGCGCCGTGGATGGAGAGAAGGGAGAGATCGGGGATTGTTCGCCCATGCACCTTGTGTGTCTCAGCATCGTTTTCGCTTTCATCTTCGAGATTTGTCTTCTCCATCAACGCGTGGATGCATTAGCTTTTGGGGGGGGCGCCGCCATCATCGTAGGCTGTGTGGTTTCCGTACGCAGCCAAAATATCTTGACAGGTAAAAAGGGATGAAAAGATGGGGAAAAGTGGGAGAAGTGAAAGGGGGGGCAGGTCTCAAGAAAGCCATCAGAGAGGAAAACGAGGACTAGAAGGGAATATGAAAATCATGTCAAAGCAAGTTTGTCTGCCTCACTTCGGACTTCCTCTTGTCCTACCCTCCGAATTACCTCCTCCTTCGCCTTTGTGCCATTCTTCGTTGCTTGCTCGGTCACTGCCTTTTATCTCCAGGCCGCGACAAGGAGCGGTCAGCTGCCGATGCGACGCGTGCTCCTGTTGCTTCAATTCTCCTCGCTTTACCCTCATGGCGGCCGCTCGACGCCGAGACCTAAACACGGGGAGGACGGAGCGAGCGCAATGAAAGAAGGAGACGCGAATGGCTTGACGCATTGAAGACTGTCTTGTGCAGAAATGCGGCTATCTTTTGTGGTTGGAGAAAGATTACCGTGGCTTAGGATCTTTAACGGGGGACATAGAATGTGAGTGGCTATTTTTGGGTCATTAGAAAGCCGGTTTTGCGCAAGAAATTCAGGCATACGGGGGCAATAGACTTGTTGATTATTCCGGTTCCTGGTAGGAATCAATGGAAACACAGAAAATAAGTAGCAATAGAATCCATAGGCATGTTCTTCAATTTTAGAGATCGACTCAACCATTGTACTTACCAGAGTAGGGCTAAAGCAGATAAAAGAAAAATGTGCAAATCTCTCCGGCACATTAAAGGGAGGATTTCGGTTGATGAGGGATGACTTATGCTCACATAGAGGAAGAAGAGAAAGCAAGTCAAGCCTATGCTATCGAGCTGTGGTTCATCTTATTGTTGCTCCGATTCTTTTCTTTGAACGAAAAGTAGATTTATGGTTGTTTTCTCACGTTAAAAATCACATGCGCACTTTTCTTTTTATCCATCACGTCCAAACATCACGCTTCCTGAATCGTCGTCTTATCAATCTTCAATGCGGTTTCCTTAGTTATTCATAAAAAATTCTGAGTGAGAGAGTACTGAGCACCCAGCCTTCAGACCTCCACCCACTTATTTGTTATTTCGCTGAAAGACATCCTCATTCCCCCTCAGCTTCTCTTCCCCCCTGCAAAACCCCGACACCTTCCATTCTGAACGGGCACGAACCAACCCTCCAACGATGACTCTCGTCCCTCCTTATCCAAAGTGAATCGCTTCCTCCTATCTTAAAGCTCGCCCTCGCGCCCTCCTTCCACTCCTTCCTCCTCCAATATCCACACATCACCCAGCCTGGAATTATCCGGGGCTAGTCCCCCCACGACCACGTACCCCTCCGTCCGAGTCACACAGTGCCCGTACCATCCCCGAGGCGAGGGGGCGGACGCAGAGGCAGAGAGAGCGGACTTGAACCCTTCCCCTTTGAGGTCCAGGGAGAAGAGGAGGGTGTCGGCCGCAAAACCCCCAGCGCCCTGCGGAGGGGGGGAAAGGGGAGGGTGAGAGGTGAGGGCTGGGCGCGAGGAGGGGGCGGGGGAGAGGGACCCAAAAGAAAGTTTCAGTGCTCTATCAACTACTTCCTTTCCTGCCCTTCTCACCCTCTGTCCTTCCCTTCT
>NW_005803864.1:7846-9243 GCF_000240725.1 Microchloropsis gaditana
CAGGATGTCGGACGAGGGGGGAAGTGCCCACGCGGAGCCCACCCTCGGCTCTCCTCTCATTCCACAGAACTCCCTCCCTCCCTTCTTTCCTCCCCCCCCCACCTTGTTCAAGAGGATGATAGCCAAGATCACGCCGTAAATGGCTGTGGCCTCGCAAAAGATGATAGACACCAGATTTTTGCTTTTGATACGCGGGGCTTTGATGGAAGCGCCCACTAGAGTGGAGCCTGAATCGATGAAAGAAGGAAGGAGGGTGAGGCTCCGAGGAAAGGAGGAGATAGGGAAGAGGGAGACAGAGATAGGGCCCGGGAAATAGGAAAAAGCTCGCACTGCACTGTTTGGGAGACGAGCGCCAATTTTTCTTTAAATGCGGAGGATTAGGGTAGGAATTATGGAAAGAGCTTATCTCCCTCCTTCCTCTTCCTCTCCTCCTTCCAGCCTCCCCTCTCTCACTTCCTCCCCTTACCCGTCGTCCAGATACCCCATGCTGCACCCACGATGCTCAACCCCAAGGCGAAAGCCACACCGTACTGGCCCCATCCGTACGGAGACATGAACATTAGGACCTCCGTCCATCCTGTAGGAATGTGGTGGGAAGGGAGGGAGAAGAGTGTCGGGGAGGGGAGGAAGGGCAAGCCCGCGGGAATGAGGAAGAAGGGAGGACCGCTGGCATCGTCCCCGTGCCTCTGGGCAATCAATAATGATGCGATGTAGGGCTTGTACCATCGTTGACAGAGACGGGTATCGGTAGCCAACTCGACGCATCTCACGTATCGACCTTTGCTGCCTGAAGACGACAAAAACATGGAAACCAAGACACAGAGGCATGGATAGGTGGTTTCACTGCCTCCCAGAACGAGCTCGCGCCCCTCCTTCCCGCAAACTAATCCAACTGTCCTCCGCACACGCTCTTTTGGCATTGCAATCGCTTGGGGCCAGAGCCGCCGCATCTTCTTTACGGTTTATCTCCTTCATCCCCTCTTTCCGTCCTCCTCCTCAACCGCCCCCGGCACGAACCTAAGTTACAAAGCGGAGAGACACACACCATCTCCGTCGCGCTCGACATGACTTCCGCTTTTGTACCTCGTACCCCTGTTGCGAATATGGCGTGTGGCAAACGAAAGCGTTAGGGTCACAGAGGCGTCGGGCAAACCGCATCTCGCTCCTTCTTGCCCAGACATGAAACCCAGGTGTACTCAACGATCACACGGCAACGCCATGCCCGGGCGCCAGATCCCCACCGAAGGACCACGAACAGCCACAGACACTGCACACGGAGGTCGGAGGAACGGCACCCGCCTTCCGTCGTCCACGCGGTGAGGTAATCTTGGCCGGCATCGCGTCGGGGGGGCGGGGAGGGCTCGATCGACTCTCCCTCGCTCGATCGAGGGGGGGGG
>NW_005803864.1:9253-12224 GCF_000240725.1 Microchloropsis gaditana
GGCAAGTGACCAGCATGCACGCGTGGGACGTGGAAATTTGTTTTAGAACCAGGTGGTGGTGGCTGAATGGTGACATTCTTTCACCTTGCGTGACCCTCGGTGACGGCACTGAAAAAACTTTGAACGCTTACGTTCCGCTCCTCCCAGTCAAAATGGGCATACAGTGGTGGCAACCGTGTAAGCACTGGGGTCGCATTTACGTCACTGGCTAGAAGTATGATGTGGAGTACGCCGAAAGGCGGAATTCGGATGCAAGTCCGTTTTGGGAACTCGGCTTCCAAATCCTCCCTCAGAGGTCATCACAATGCCTGGCTGGGGGGGGCAGTCAGTCTTGATGAGCTCACCGTCTTTACTCGCGTCGTTTCACTCCTTCTTCATTTTCACGCAATCAGACCAGCTACTAGCTTCGCTGCACTCGCTCTACATCGTAGCAGCCATGGTCGTTGTAAGGGGAGATGCACGATCGGGAAGCCGCTTGCTCTGTCTCGTGTGGATGTGCTGCCTAGCAATGATCGGCATTGTCAGCGGAGAGCTGATGCTCTCTCACTCATTTTCGGCCCCATTCAACGACGTGCAAGTGGATGGAAAGCGTTTTGTTAGCAGGTGGGTGCTCGGAGCGCTGGAATCGACACAAATACCATGGGCGCACGGACATGTGTCGAGTTCCCCCTTTAAGGGCCGCTGCGCTCCGCATGGTCCACCCTTCATTTCAGCCCGGTCGACCCGTGCATAGATTGAATGGTTGGGATTGGGATGGAAAGTGGTGTTTCCTTGCCTCTCAAAAGTTTCTTGGTCCCTTTGCTTTTTCTTCATCACCTTCCTGTGTGACTTCCCCACTCCTCGTTTATGTCGTCAAATCGTGGCGGCCTTCTATGCCCTCTCCTTTGATAGATCCTTCGCCTCTTTTCCGTCTTCATGTTTCTCTAGATGCCCTTTCTCACGGAACCCCCGCTCTCTGTCCCCCCCATCACTCTCTCCTCCCTCCAATTTTCCACCTCTCTCCTTCACCTTAAATGCCCCTTCGCCTCTCTTCTCCTTGCCTGGGCGCGAACAGAGACTGGTCACCCGCGGGGGAAACACAGGTCAACCAGAACTTTGTTCGGTACGTGGCAAAGTCGATACGAAGGGGAAAGGGGGGGGAATACCTCGTGTGGATCTGGCGTATCGGGGAGGATAGCGTGCTGCGGGGGAATGGACAAGGAAGGGGAGAGAGGGATGGAAGGAGTGGGGGGTCGCAGAAAAAATGAATAGCAGAATATAGAAGTCGCCGTGTGGGAATGAGTGTTGCATGGGATGGTGGGCATAGATGCCAGCACATAAAGGACGAGAAATTTCTGAGAATTTTCCTTTGAATTCGCTTCCACGAACAGCTTGACCCCGGACCGCCAGTCCAAGATAGGAGCGCTTTGGTCGCACAAAGCGCTGGGGGTAGACGCCGTGACCATGACACTGAAGTTCAGGATCCATGGGCAGGTAGGGAGGGAGGGAGGGAGGGAGGGAGGTTTGTCTACGTCTCAAGGCGTGGGTGGAAGTGGGGTGCGCCCGGACACCATGCTCACAAGGACAGTGCTGGGGTGGTCGCTCGGGATA
Organism: Microchloropsis gaditana; assembly: GCF_000240725.1. Lineage (NCBI taxonomy): Eukaryota > Eustigmatophyceae > Eustigmatales > Monodopsidaceae > Microchloropsis > Microchloropsis gaditana. The sequence continues at coordinate 10,844 of NW_005803864.1, forward strand.
ACTCGGCCCATTAATGACCGACCGGAAGCGGACAGGGCCGTGCCCCGCCGTTCGCAGAGTCGGCACAGGGAAAGTGCTTGCTGCCGAGAGCGGTACTGGTCCGCGACTGGGCTCTTGGTAATTTTGCGCGTTGAAATGGCAGGAGGATAGCTGCCTTTCGTCCCTTTCTTCCTTCTCTCTCCCTCACTCCCGCCCTTTTTAAACTTTTATACCCGGCTATGTCTCCGCAGGGAAAGAAGTTTTTCGGCGACGGGATCGGCTTTTGGGTCATGGAGAGCCCTTATTGGCAAGAAGGGGACCTGCATGGGGTTTCCCATGCCTTCGTAGGTGCGTCTCTTCATGACCTCCTTCCCTCCCTCCTCACCTCTCTTCCCGACCTCGGCCCTGGCACGGCACTCAGTGTGTGTGTCTCCACCTCGACAAGGCCTGTGCTTTGTTTCACCCCCTGTCTCTCCCTTCGTTCCTGTTTCTTCCCCCTTACAGGCGTGGGAGTGGCCTTCGACACCTTCCGCAACACGGAGCACGGAACGCGGCATCGGGACGTGGCGGTTTTTGTCAACAATGGGGACCGCAGTCGGGAGGAAGTCCTGACCGGTTTCGACGGATGGTGCGCATGCAGACCCTCTTTCGCCCTTCTTTTCCCTCTTTTCCAACTCTTTTTGTCCTTGATAATTCGCACATGTGGGTGTTTTCACGGCTTTCATCGTGCCGTTCGAGACGTGTCACGCCCGTTTCGTACGTATTTCCTGCCCCCTCCCCGTAGTGACGCCTCCATTCGCTACCACGGAGAGCGCGCAGATTTCTCGGTCACCAACTCCAGCCGAGCGAAACTGACGATCGAGGTACGCCCTCCACTCCTCCCCGTGGTCTTTCCTTCACGGCCTGCACCGGGTCACTATCTATCCTCGTGATGTATGATGGCGGGATCGGAAGCAAGTCGTCGATGCACGCACCCCTTCTGTTGGAATCGTTATACCCCTTCTTCTCGGTCCTGTACCCTTGGTGATTTCCGGGAACCGGCATTCCCGTACGCCTCTTTGAACCTGCCATATTCCTCTTGGCTCATCATTCGCTACCCTCCTACTTCCCTCCTTTGTTTCGCAGGGCAACACTCTTTCCGTGCAGATCGATCCCCGCGGACAGGGGAACTGGTTCCAGTGCACAACTGTTGACCTTTCCACATACAACTTGCCCGAGGTCAGGAGTCTTTCTCTTCCCTTTCCTCCTCTCTCTGTCCTCCCTTTTCTCCTCTACATATCTCACTCTCTCATTTCTCTCATTCATATACGTGCATCATTCTTTCCGTCCATTTCCGTCTAAATTTTCTCTCCGGATGCGAACCGAAAATTCTTTTTTTTTTAAACCAGAAGACTTCCCCTTT
>NW_005803864.1:12234-18517 GCF_000240725.1 Microchloropsis gaditana
ACCTGGAATTTACGGGTCTCCCGCGGCTGGCTCCCAATCGCTGTGCTACCATCTGGATTCAATTTGATGGGAAACCCCCCTTTTTCGACCAGGGTGCCGTACGCGGTGGGAGTATAAAACGCAGGAATGCCGGCTCCCCCTGCACGGAGCCTCTCAGCCAGCGAGCCTTGGGGTGTGAGTTCCACCTAAGAAAGGGAGAGAGGGATGGAGGAAAGGAAGGAGGGTGGATCGATGGGGAGAATGGAGGGAGCCTTGTGGTAGACAGAGAGGGGAGGGGAAGGGAATAAAAAAGACGATTGGGTGCTCCGGGGAGCGATTGATGGGGTAATAGACGGGAAAATGGGACAGCGAGGGAAGAACAGGTAAGAAAATGAGAGGGACAGGATGGAATGAAAGGGAAAGGGAAAAGCTTTGTCTTCTCTCTCCTCCCGGATAACATGAATGTGTGTCTATCTCTGCATCCAGCATGTCCTGGCTCCGTCTCCTCTTCCCTGCCCGTCCTCCTCCCACTTGCCCGGACCTCCGAAACACCACGTCCGAATATGCCTCGTTCTTCCCCGTGTCTCTTTCCTCTGTGCATCCTACCTCTAATTCCCCCGATAAATATTGGCGCTCGAATTCCTTGTTCTCTCCCACGTAAGACGAGATCATCCTCTTTACTTGTTTCGACCGAAGCAACAGCCCCAAGCCAAAATTGTCCACGCCTGTGGCGAGATAGGGGGGCACCATGGAGAAAGGGAGAAGGGTAGGGTAGATCGGAAGGTGAAGGGTGGAAATTGCAAGGAAGAGTGGCAGGTGGCAGACGTAGGGAGAAAGCAGGGAGGGAGGGAGGGAGGGAACGAGAGAGGACGCACGCCAGAAAAAGAGGCCCAGAGCAGAAGGGAACGGAGGAGGGGGATTCGTGGAAAAGAGCAAGACTCATTACAAGGGTTTTCCATAGGAGGAAAGCTGCAGCAAACCGATGAATCGTGTGTGGAAGGGGGAGAGAGCAGGATAACGGCAAGGATACAGGCCGACGGACGCACCGGCATTGTTGGAGACGCACGTCAGGTCTTTCGTGCCCTTCTGGACGAGTGCGGCGATTAAATTCTCCGGGATACCACACAATCCAAAGCCTCCCACGCAAAGCTTGCTTCCTGCGTGCATGGTGGATAATACAGGAAGGACCGTGGGGTGGAGGTTACAAAGCGCGTGTTGTCGCGTGTACCTGGGACCTTCGCGAAACTTTTCACGGGGCACATATCTTTGAGGTTGTGTCCCTAATTCATCGTCTACTACCATGCTTATCTGTTCCGCCTAAAATTATCTAAGCGTTTGAGACGCTTGGTACCCATCCGCTTCCACCCTCCCTCTCTTTCTTCCAAAAAATCTGCGCTCCATGCTTTTCGGTTGCACTTTTTCTTCCTCACTTCCGTCCAATTTTGAGGACTTGTATAATTGATATTTTTTACATGCTTACCGTCTTTGATGTCTTGAATTGCTTCAGCGGCAGACTCGTACACTTTATTCGCCAAAGCGCGCTTGGTGGTCATGTACAGGCATGTCACAGGTCGACGGCCTCGACGGAGGATAGGACAAGTGACGAAAGGAAACATCTCGTCCTGTGCTAATTCAATATGTGTATCGACGCAAAAAAGTGTTGAAGCATGAAAATTCATGACATGCAGAACAAAAAGGGAAAGCGACACCAAGTTCCAGACGAGCCGTTGGTGGACTGCTCGTTCGCTCCCGGCCCATATGGAAGCCTCTGAAGGTACGCACACACGACTCTTTCTTCGTGTTGTTAGGGAGCTGCCAGGGTCAATGAAGCTGCATACACTAAAAACGAACAGGTGTCCGTCACAATTGACACGAACGGGCGTGACGTCGCAAAAAAGGCAGGAGGCAGGCATGCTGATTTTCCGGTGAAAAAGCGGGCTGCGGGAGAGCGATGCACGGACGTCATCGCTGACGTGGTTGGGTCGAACCCCGTGTGCTTTCAGTCAGAGGATTGGATGCTACTTAAGACACCAATTGCGCATAGCTACCTGATTAATTCGGTGACAAGTTCCCAAGAGACATGGTTAATGGCGTGGAAGTCATGACAATCTTTTTCGACCACTATTCTGACCAATCTCATGCTCTCTGTTCAAAACACACCTCCTGATCATTCCAGTCAAACTTTGAACAAGAACAATGCGTATTATTTCCGTCCTAGCCCTCTCTCTGGTGATGGCCGCTCAGGCCTTCATGCCCTCGAATGGACCGTCAATGGGTCGCTCTCGAGGCGTGATGAACATGCTCAAGGTATGTTGGAGTGATAAGTTACGCGTGAAGGTTGTCGTCTGACGTGAATCAGTGACCGAAATAGTGAATTGCATCCCGTGATAGAGGCGAAATGATGGTAGAAAAGCTTTACATGAGTGTTTTGAAAACACGCTCGTCTATCTGCTGTTCTGGCGTTACCCTTGTCCAGAAATTCAGACATCTAATGCGAGAGGCTTACCGAGCGTGGAAACTATCATCATCATCATTATCATTGCCATCACCAACACTCGTTATAAGCATATGATCATCATAAACATTATGACGGAGGAAAATTCTCTCACCATAATAGTTTTTCCTTGATTAGGTGGGCGACGCAGCGCCTGACTTCGCCCTCAAGGACCAGAACAACAAGGTAGTGAAGCTATCCACTTTCAAGGGAAAGAAGGAGGTTGTCCTTTTCTTCTACCCCAAAGACGACACACCCGGGTGCACAAAAGGTGAGTAGACACATCCAGACGAGGGGGTAACCTGGGCAGAGGAGAGGGGTAAAGAAGACGGATGCCTGGAGGCGGGATGGTAGGGTCCAGTGGTGTGTGGGTTCACTCTCGTGATCCCCGTGGAGCACGTCCTGTCAGTGGAGGCTACTGTTCTGAGAAAAATAACGGTGGACAGTGCGCTGATCTTCCGAGTGAGGGAGCGGGAAACGAGGTGGATGAGGATGTCCTTTGTCCTGTCAGTCTGAAGAGACAATGAGCCCATGGAAATAATTTCATGGGATCAGTGGATCCAATTTGAGAAGGTTATTGACCACTTGCTACTATCCACAGAGGCGAAGGCTTTTAGCGCTGCCCTGGGCGACTTCAAGAAGAAGGGGGCCGAGGTCTTCGGGATTTCCAGTGTACGTGCTCCTCAAGTCAGATCAAAGAGCGTTTGAGTGGTCGTGTGCCGGAGCGTGGGACTAGAAAGGCCTTGACAAGGCATTTTTCCTCCCACAGGTTTTATCTTTTTACCTCCCTCCGCAGGGATGAAATCAGCCCACTCCTCCCCTCTCCACCCCTCTTTATGTTCTCTCCCCGCTTGCAATTTCCCCTCTTCTAGGACGAGGATCACACCGCCTTTGTCGACAAGTACGGTCTGCAGATGCAGTTACTCTCCGACGTGGGGGGAGCCACGCGCAAGGCTTACCAAGTTCCTTCCTCCCTCTTCGGCGCCTTGGATGGCCGTGTCACCTACGTGATTGGGAAGGACCAGAAGATCCGTCTCATCTACGACAACCAGTTTGCCCCTGAGAGCCACGTGGAAAAATCCCTTGGAACCCTGGCTTAAGGTGTCTTCAAGGACACGGGAATTGACGCAGCCCGGCGAAGCGGGGTTCCGGCAAGTCAAGTCAAGCAGCCAAAAAGAGGGATAAATGAGATACAGAGCGTAGGAGAGAAGAAGAATGATGGCATCCAGGGGGCTCATCGGCTGGTGTGTCAGTGGAACGAAATCCTTCCTTCCCTTTCAAATTACACGGCACACGTGAATAACCTCGAGTCCGTGCACTTGAATGACACCACCTCCTTTTCTTAGTTGTCTCTGATGCTGTCTTCCCTCGTCTCTTTGGACTCTTGGCGGTTCCATCCTCCTATATATCACACATCCACATGTCCTTCCGCTATCACCTCTTATGTTGGAGCCGGTGAACTGCCCTCCATCCTCCTCCATCTGCCATTTACTCAAACTTATTCGTCACTCATACATCCACTTATCCTCGTCCAATGATGCCGCCAGTTTCTTGAGCGTTGCGCAGACATCGGTCACGGTACTATGATCCCAGGACGCATGCATAGCCTGATCGCTCTCCTCGTCCTTCGCCAGAGCCACCCAAGCATCCGTTTTGTCCTGTGAGCTATTTTCATCAGACCACGGGCACTGCTGATTCGTTTCCTGTCCATCGGGGCTCTCCTCCATTCTATCTCTTCTTTCCGCAACATCTCGCCGTATCCGTTGTGCGGGCGAAGCGGACGGGTTCAGTCGTTGATACGTTGTTCTTATTCTTCTAGCAGTCAAAGACTCTGCGCTAGCTCCACGTAAGACAGGGGTGGTAAGAGTTGAAGTCTGTGATACACTTTCAATCGCTACGTTGCCAGGTACATTTGCATAACCCCCGGGAAGTGACGCAGGATTGGAATGAGCTCCCCTTGTTCTTGGGGTCGGAACGCCACGATTTGAAACAGCAGAGGCGGGAACAGGCACGCGCGCAGCAGAAGATGAGGACCGTCTATTTACACTCATAATATTTGATGGTAACACGTGCTGTGTTGCATGGAAGATAGATTGATGGTTTGGGATTAAACTTATACGAAGACGTTGTGGATGAAGAGTGTTGAGGCATTACTATATTCTTCGAAGAGTGAGTTGAAATTTACAATCAACCAGTACCCAAACTCGCGTACATACAAAGAAGCATAGTACCTTGGACAACAGAAGACGCGACGAATTTCACGGTATTGGTCGACGTGTAGGGACCTGGGAACCAGGAACAAACGTTCCCAACTTCAAGCGACGGTCAGGTAGATAAGAGACTTCGGGCTGCAGTCACACGCAAACTTCTCGCGAGGTGCCCTGTCATGAGACACGCGCAGCTATGACAAAGTCATCACCATCACAGAAATGATACGATCGATGAACGCTTGGAGTCACATGAGGGTTCTATGTGTAAGCCACCTCTTCATACCCCTTTATGACCTCCTCCCAATTCATGAACACATATCGTACGGGCTTTACGCACAGTGGGCGTCAAAAATAAACAAAAAAGGGTGGGCTGCCCAAGGATGTCATAAATGCAGTCTGTCGTTCATTTTTTTCGAACCGAAAATTCTTTTTTTTTTAAACCAGAAGACTTCCCCTTTTTCTTTCTTTGTTTTTTCTACAAGTCCTCCTTCGTGTCGCTCATTTCACGGGCTGTTTTATCCCCCTAGAAAATAAATTCGTCGAAGCTGGCAGTGTCAAGCTTTAGTGTGGAAATTTTCCTGCATTTGATTGGATGATGCTGGCAAGGAGAAAGAGAGCGAATACAGAAATAAGCTGGTGGGTAGGAAAATTACATTTGCAGCACCATCTACGTACGCACATATCCAACTCGACATCTACATTTTTCTTGTGTATGTAGTCTTCAATACGTGCACCTTTAACCATCGGCTCCTCAGTTTTAACCACATTCTTTACGCTCTCATCACTGTGTCCTTCTTTCCCTCCTTCCCTCCTTTCTTCCCTCCTTCCTTTTTTTCGTCCCTCCCTCCTTCCTTACCCGACAATAATGCCAAAGATACCCAATGCCGAGGCAAAAATTTCCACAATCAAAATTTTCACGAAGAGCGAACCGTCCTGCCGAAACGCAAGAATAAAAACGGGGGAGGAGGGGCGGGAGGAAGGAAAAGTGAAGGACTCGATGCCATCGCCAGCGACCATGTCAGCGCAAATAGAGGAAGGGATCAGGAGGCGATGGCCCCACATTGCTTGTAACGTTTTTCTACACCTTCCACGACAGTCACAGAATTTTCATCCCGCTCAGACGGCTGGCTCATTCTGTCCGTGCTCACACCGTCCCTCCCCCACATTCCCTCCCTTTCCCACCCTCCCCCACATTCCCTCCCTTTCCCACCTGTGCATCCGCAAGAGCGCACGAAGACCCGGCAATCCCCACTGCCACTCCCGACGCGATATTCGTCATTCCGACCGAGACGCCGGAGAAAAACATGGCAAAGCCTACCAGGGAGGGAGGGAGGGAGGGTGAGAGGGAGGGGACGAGGGAGAGGCACGGACCCCTTGTTAGAGGTAGGAGCGGGCGTGACTCTCTATGTGCCTGCCCTCTGGATCCCTCCCCAACTCCTCCCCTTCTCCTCTCCTCCCTCGCTTCCTCCCTCCCTCCCTTCCTTCTAGAACTTTCTTTCCCACCTGCATGGTACATATTAGCCCAGTCCCACGTGGCTGGGTCGAAGGTGTAGGTGCCGGAGGGAGCTGACACCTGAGGGAGGGGGGGAGGGAGACAGGG
>NW_005803864.1:18527-21401 GCF_000240725.1 Microchloropsis gaditana
CGTCCGAGTACACCAGCTCCCACACCCCTTCCACCGCCTCGGTCTCGGCCGGACGCCCGGACCCCATGGCCTCCAACTGAGCGATCAAATTGCTCATTTCGTTCTGACGAGTACGATAGGGCGGACAGAGGTGGCAGAGGAGGGAAGGTGTGATGCGAGTGGAGGGGAAGGAAGCAAGCAGGGCAGAGGCCGGAGGTAAAAGAAATGAGAAATCGGACACTGCCTGTACCAAGGAAGTCTCACAGGGGCCTCATTTTCGACATGCCGCAACCCCAATGCATCGTCGAAACAAAGGTGGTATGAGGGCTGCAGGCAAAGTTCAACTATAGCTGAAGACTACTCGGTCATGAAGTCGTACCTGTTGATCCAAATTCGCCAGCTGACCGCGGTTCAGCCGGGCAGCGGCCTTGTAGATCTGGCACTTAAATTTTTCCCGCAGCTGGACCTTGCCCTCGTCGGTAAAGGAGGGGAAGACCGTGGCGTTCCCTTCACGCGCTTCCGGAGAGGGTTCAGGGTCGGCGGTGTCGGAGGGATAATCAGCTCCTTCCACTGAGGAGAGCAGGACGGACGGTGAACGGGAAGGAATGGAGGCACGAGGAAATGGAAGGAGGAAGGCGGAAGCAATGCATGGGAGAAGCAAAAGGAGGAAAAGCGGCTTTGCACATAGCCGTGACATGCTAAGACCTAAAATTCGGTGTGTGTGGTATAGAAGCCGTGGTTAGGCACTGAAATGGTGGGCGCTCGCGGAGTGGAACAAAGGAAAGGGAGAGGAAGCGAGTGACCGGCCCCTGCCTAAGACTTATCATTTCGTATTCACAGCTCATGGGGTCCCCGCTTGCACGGGTGTATCTCATGCACCCTGTCAAGACACATAGTTACGAAAGGAGCGGTGCACGCTACATCTCACGAAAGGGGTGAAAAGTGCATGGAGATAATGTCTATCGAGGGCGTGTGAGTCAGCCGCCCGGCTCGCTCTAAAAGATCGGAACGCAAGTCAACTAACCTCCCCACCCCCTGGCCCTGGAAAAAACCCCAAACTGCAAATAGCTGAATAATCTGGGGTTTGCAGACGTTGAGGATGGAGAAACATGATTAATTCTAAGCTTGAGCACTGTTTGAACTATTTTATGGAAGTGTGAAGGTTAGAATTACCGTTGACATTCTGCCAGTTGAAGAGAGCAAAGTAACGGCGTTTTGAATTGCGTACTGCCCATTTATAAGGCTGCTAATTGTGCTATGACCACACTGTACGATAAACACAATATAATATTGATATTTCAGCTAGCTTATGCAGGTCAGCTGATTTTTTTTGCACCTTTTCGAGAAAAGAAAGGAGTTGATCTGTGGCAGGCTTCGGCTGCACCGATAAAAGCATAGTTTCTAACAATTAGACCGCACGACAGATGACACGGAATTATCCTCTGGAAATGTGCAGGCTTAGGGTTGGAATTTTGTCATTGTCTTCGTCTGTTCTGGGAAAAGTGGGCAACGACTGTCGCAAACCAAATAACTTATGTGGTGCTAATCGTGCCAAGGGACGTTTTGATTAAACATCTTCTGGCTTCAGAGGTTCTTGTCAGTCACATCGACATTCTCGTATCAGGAATGACCCATTGACTTTTAATTTTGTCCGAAGAAGTCGATACCGAAGGTATTGTACATGTCGCGCTCTCTTCCTCTCGCTCCTTCTTCGTTAGGACACATCAGCGCTAAGCCTCTGTGTATTTATTTCTTTGTAAAAATACGATCGGTTTTTCCTCCACTACATTTACAGGTCGCCCTGTTACGCGAGGTCTCCACTCCTTTGCCTCTTCCGCCTTACTTCTCCCCCAAATTTCTCTGCTTCTTCCCATTTCTTTACCCTCCCACCAGCAGCTGACACCCCAGTCGAGCCCCCCATTTCCCACTCCCCCTTTTTTTACAATTGGACCACTTTTAGTCCTCCTTTCGCCTCCCTGAACTCGGCGTCGGTCTTGGCGCGTATCTCGTCGACAGTCACCCCTGGAAAGATCTCCGTCAGGACCAATTCGCCCTTGGCCTAAGACATACGGGAGAAGAGAGAGGAAGGGAGGGGAGGAATGAATCGAAGATCTTAAAGTAGATGCCAAGAGACTTTTTAAATTGCGTGATGTAGGAAGGAAGCGGGGACACGAAAACGAGGGCGCACGAGGAAGTGAGCGAGGAGGGAACGAAGGGGGCGGAGGAGAAAGAATAAAACGGCTATATTGGAGGGAATGAGACAGAGAAATCAACGATCGAAGACGTATAGGTAAAGCGAGGGATAAGGAACAAAAAAGGAGGACCAAGATCCTTATCAATTGCGCGTATTACAGCCAAATAGATCGGAAGGCATTACGGAAGACAACAGAGAAGCCCCGGGAGTGAAGGGAGTGGGGGAAAATGGCGCGAACCTTGTCGACATCGAAGACACAGAGCTCTGTTATGATCCTATCCACCACCTGTTCGCCGTGAAGAGCTTTTAGAAGAAATGTTGACAGCCCAGCAATACCACGTCCCTTTCCCTCCCTTCCTCCCGCCCTCCCTCTCGCACCTTGGGCCCAGTCAAGGGCAGCGTGCAGCTCTTCAAGATCTTCTTGCTATCACCCTTGGCGGTGTGCTCCATGGTGACGACCACCCGATTCCCACTTCCGACCAAATCCATGGCGCCTCCCATGCCTGAGGGGGGGAGGAAGGGAGGGCGGGAGAAGGATGGTGGAGGGGGGAGAGATGGTTCTCATGGTAATGTGCTTGAGATAGGTTGAAGGGCAGTGGGGATGAATCACAAAGCAGTCAAGGGGAGAAAAAGAGAGGAAGGACTGAGGGAAATGGGAGGGCTGGAGGGAGGAGGGAGGGACGGGGAGAGGGGGGGAGGGA
>NW_005803864.1:21470-21857 GCF_000240725.1 Microchloropsis gaditana
CCTAGAGAAGCGAAGAGGTGCGTTGCGAGGGTGAGGGAGGGAGGACGGGATGGAGAGAGCGAAGGAGAAAGGGGTGTAGCGGGAGGGAGGGGAAGGAGCCGAGACGGGGTTGAACATAGACAGAGGGATAAATCAAATGAGTGGACAAGTGTGGACGGGGATGAAGGAAGGGCAAGAGGGAAAGTAAGTACCTCCGGGTAGGGGCCCATGCCGAGGAGGCCGTTCTCACTCTGGAGCTCGATAGAGACGCCTGCGGGAAATGATGCCTCGTCAGGATCCAATTTTTGCCCTGCAATACTCTTTCTATGCTTCCCCCCGTGGTCTTATTGTCTGCACTAGACAGTCTGCGTGCCTTCAGGGGCGTGGAGTGGCGTGGAGGGAGGGGGG
>NW_005803864.1:21867-22349 GCF_000240725.1 Microchloropsis gaditana
GGCAAAGAGGAACAGGAAGTTGAGACATTCTGGCGCTGGAAAATAAAGGAAATAAGGAGCAAAGGAATGATGAAGAAGGACCATCGTGCGCTGTTATGACGCGGCAGGGGGAGTTTGAGGGAGGGACAGACAAGGGGAGGGGAAGAGGGAGGGAAGGAAGGGGAAGATAAGGAGGGAGAGAGCATACGCATGAAGAAAAGAACGAACCTGGCTCTCTTTGCTTCCTTTCTTGGTGACTGTAAGCCGTTCGATACGTTTCTCGTGGTGAGGGCCTTTGACGATCCGATGGACATAGATACCCGGAAGATGAACCTCGTCCGGGTGAAGATCGCCAGGTTGAAGCAAATCCTCAACTTCAACAATGCAGACCTTCCCGGCCCGGGCTGAAGACGTAGAAAATAGTTGTATGGAAGTGAAAGAAATAGAAAATGGGAAGCATGGCAAGGAATGGAAGAGAGAGAAAGGAGGGACAGGGGACAGGG
>NW_005803864.1:24526-25102 GCF_000240725.1 Microchloropsis gaditana
CCCCTCCACGCCCAAGGGTTGGGCGCTGGCGGCAAGCCAACACGCGCTTGCCCTCCTACTTTGCACCCTCCTGGTCGCCGGCATCGATACGGGCTACCGGATTGTCACCCAAGGAAGGCACACGATCGGTGCGCAAGTGTGGTATCAAGGGGTGGTAGTCATGGCTCAATTGAACGTGGTGCTGGCCTTGACCAGGGATGAGGGCCGTTCCCATGCCGCCCGCTTTCTCCGTATCCCCGTCTGCGCCTGGTTGGGTAGCATCTCCATGAATCTCTATTTATTGCATTATCCCCTGTTGGGCTACTTGGCCCTGGCGCTGCATCCCTCCCACGTCCCGGCCTTATTAAGGTGTTTTCACCTGGGAAGAGGCGGGAAGGAGGGCGACATGGAGGCGGAGGTGGAAGCAGAAAGAGTGGTGCGTTGCCAGGCCTTGATCAAGGACGTGCGTGTATTGCCCTGGTGGTCTGTATTGATCGTGGTGCCGGTGGCGATCGGATTGGCTGAAGGGGTGGGACGGTGGGTCGAGGCGCCTGCTCGACAGGCGTGGCGGAGGGGGAAGGGGAGGGGGTAAGGGAG
>NW_005803864.1:25113-26388 GCF_000240725.1 Microchloropsis gaditana
GTGCGCTCAGGGAAGGGACTAAAGAAGCCAAAGGTGGGAACGGGGGTGGGGCAATGGACTGTATAACCAAGCCAGAATGCATGTGCGGGTGTCACAACACATAAATTGAAGTGACCAGGGGTAGCGAGGAAATGAGTGGGAGCTGACCGTGGTAAAGAATGAAGAAAGCACGCTGGTCTGCCAGCGCCGTCGCAGAGGCTTCTGCTCGAAGTTGTTTTGAACACCCAGCTTACAGACAGGACCCTTTGACTCCCTTCGTCCTTCCTCAGACAGAGTATGTCCTCCGACTCTTATTTCCTCCCCCCCTGCCTGACTACCGGGATCGATCCCCCTTCCAAACTTACCGCCCCCCATTCAAAATTTTAAACTTCCGTTTCGTCCGGGACGCAGGGAGGGTCCTCCTTCCCCTCTCCTGTCACGCACTTTTTCCCCCTCGTTTTCCTTCCCACGCATTCCTGTGCAGTTAAAAACAATGCCCTTCCCATTCCGGCGTCCCACCCCCTCTCCCCACCACTCTCCCTATTTCCACCGCCCCTCCCGCGCGCCATCCCTCCGGCTACAAGTGCCCCCGTGCCCACACAAAGACGTGGTCATCCTCGTTCCTGCTGATCCGCATATTGGCATCCACGTAGTAGGTGTTCAGGAGGAGGGTGGGGGGGGAAAGCCCGAGGCGCTCGCCAATTTCGGCGAGCGGGAGCTCGGGGAGGTTCCCCCCCGCGCCCAGGAGGGAGAAGAGCGAGGAGGACTGAAGGAGGGGCGAGGGAGGTAGGGAGCGAGGGAGGGTTGGGGAGGGGCGACGTGGGAACGAAGAGGAGCGTGACATATCGTCCCCACCCGTGTCAGGCACGAGAAGGAGAAGAAAGCAGGAGGAATTTGCCGAGGAAAGGGTACAATGTACTGAAAAAGGGGGGGAAGGAAGAGAAGGGCAAACACACTATCCGGGCAAGATGGAAAGCCACCACGAACGGTTCCACGCCCTCCCAACATATGAATTTTTGAATTTGAAATTTTGAACTGACCTGGACGCCACTGCTCTTCAAGGTGAGTTTCAAGGCACCTTCGTTGGTGCGAATCGCGGACGCACGGGTCACGACCGTTCCGGAGATGGCGAAGGGAATGGAAGGGATGCCTGGGAGGAATGATGAGGAAGGGGAGAGGGAAGGGAGGTGAGTGAAAGGGAAGACGGAGGCGGAGGATCCCGGATGTGTGATGGGGAGGAAAGAAGGCAGGTGAGCTGGAGGCGAAGGAGGAGGGGGGGGGTGAAGAGTCCTGGTC
>NW_005803864.1:29768-32788 GCF_000240725.1 Microchloropsis gaditana
CGAGGGAGGGAAGCTAAGCGTGGAGGGAGAGAAGAGGAGGATTCGGCAAGGAAAGCATGAAGGGGGGAAAGAAATGATGTAAAAGGGAAGGAACGAGGACGGAAAACTTACGTGGGTGGCCAATGCCGCTTGTCGATACGTTATCTCCACACTCTGCTTCCCGTAGGCAGCATGCAGGGGCGGGAGAGCGACCAAGCGCCCGGCGACGAAGTAGAGGATGGCCACGAGAGCCGCCTGAGGAGGGAGGGAGGGGAAGGAGGGGAATTGGCTTGGTATGGTGGAATCTCCGAGAGAGATCTTTGATCCGTGCCCACATTCTCCCTCCGTGACTTTCAGAATCACAGCGCCGGCACAGAAGAGGTCATCGTTCCTCTTCTCTTCCCGTGTGGAGGCTCTCTCCGAGCTTCCCTTCCTCCCGTCCTCCCTCTCGCACTGCCGTGGTTCGTTCACCCCGCTGCCTCACTCACCGCGAAGATTCCCAAGCCTGTCATTTTCTTCGCGTTCTCGAATTCAAGGGATAAGTAGAAGGCAATGTAGACGCAGGCGGCCAGCAGGGCCCAATTCAAAGTGAGAGGGACGCCCTGAACGGAAAGGTTCGTAAGCGAAGAAGGCAGAGAAATCTGGCTAACAATGCCGGCGTTCGTCCAAAGCAGCATAAGCCCGGTGAATATCAAGGGCCAGATGCAGACGATGTGGATCCATTTATTGACGGTGTTGTCGTGGTAAGCCGCATAGAAGGTGAACTGTGGGCGTAGATAATTGGAGAAAGGGTGAGAAGGTCGTATAGGAATGTGCAAGAGGGGATCAAAAGGATTGAGAATGTACAAATTTCAATGCATCACGACACAAAGAAGACTCTCAGGGAGGTAATACATGAGCATGTTGTATCGACTGTACATTCAAGACTGCTGTCGTGGGATGCGAGAGAATATGAAGGTACCGCGGAGGATAGAACAGGCATCGTGCAATTTGTGAGGTGTGCAGACTGTTATTCGTCAATACATGATACTCGCGCCCCGCCTCTTTGATACGTACCTGCTTCTCAATATCAAGCAGTCCTGCTTTCTTGGGTGCCATCTCGAACTACACGATCACCGGAGCAACCTGTGCGCGTGTAAAAATGCACGTCTCTTAGTTCAATACGCATGATGTGAGGATAAAAAGGGAGAGGAAAGCACTAATGGCATGGACCAAGTATGTTTGTGTCTCAAGGTGATTGTGGCGCGACTGATGATGCCAGGGCGCGTAACGGTCAACGAGCCGTTAAACCAAACAAAACTTCAAGGTCCGAACCAAAAAATTTAATGGTCGGCGTCCCGGAAAGTGATTGTCGACCATACTCATCTTTCTCGTCAAATGCATAATAAACGAGGAAAATTATTCCGAGTTCTGGCGATAGTTTCACAAAAATGACCCTAAGTTCCAACTTTCTCGTTCAATTACAGGGCAGAGAGGGAGGGGCGGAGTCACGATGACGAGGTTGTCAAGGCGGGAGCTTTCTCCCGCCAAATCAAGGGAAGCAAAGGGCGATGACGATAATGCCAAAGTAATGCATACTGGCATGTTTGATCCGTCCAATCACATCACAGCCCCAAAAGTACCGCGAAGCTCTCCGCTCAGACCCTTACCAGTGGACATGCAATCCCATGGAGGACTCCGAGGGGTGGCTGCTGTGTGGATCGTCATATTTCATTGCTTTGGGGACCCCAGATATCATGCAGGCTGGGTGGTAGCGTTACAAGGATCGAGCCTGATGCCTTTATTCTTTATGCTGTCCGGTTTCTCGTTGGCTGTGACATATGGGCGCACGACATGGGCTGTGTCGTCCTTCACTTGGCCTTGGGGAGGCAAGAATGAGCAGCAAGGTGCCAGTTCCTCGTCACAAAGCCACTCAATATGTGTCGTCACTGGTATGGACAGGATGGAACAAGGCAACGAACTGCCGGAAACGACGACAGTCGCTACGTCCGTGCCTGCCTGCTTAGACCCCCCAACACCTCTGCAACCCTTCTTTCCCACGCGCGATTTCTACCAGAACCGCATTGCCCGGGTCATACCCGTATACTGGCTGTCCATCCTCATCTCCATTCCGTTGTGGCTTCTGAACATTGCCGATTATCCTTTCTCCCTCCAAACCTTCCTCCCCTCCCTGGCTACCAGCATCATCCCCGTCACCTCGCTCTTCTCGGCGTGGAACGAGCATTACATCGCAGCCATCAACCCCGTCGGCTGGTTTATCACAACGCTTGCCTTCTTCTGGCTGTTTTTCCCTGTCTGGCTCCCGCGTATGCAACGCTTATCGGACAGGGGGTTGCTCGGCGTGGTGGTCGTGGGGTATTGGCTACAACTCTTTTTAATCCAAAGCCTTTATTCCGTCCTGCCCCTTTTTTTCCATTTCCGCCCCTTCACCACCGCCACTATGAACCCTCTTTCCCGCTTCCCCCTCTTTCTCATAGGCATGGCCGCAGGCTTGCTCTCCTTGCGGCATGCGTCTTCTGAGAAAATTCCCGGAGGCCCCCACCGGACGCTACCCACCCCCCAGGCAGGTGGCGCAACTCATTCGTACAACCCCCTTGCATGCAGTAAAGGCCAACACCTTGGCAGGAAAGGATCGGAGATCATCATCAAGTCCCCTGTCAGGAGTCAAGAGAAAGCCAATGTCCACATGCGCCCGCCCCCTGGCCCCCTGACCGGGGACACCTTAACGGCGGACGGTCTTTTTCCGACGGGGTTTAATTCCATCATAAAGGCCGAAAACGGGCATGTGGAAACGTCCCCGGAAAAGGGCGACAGCACGGTCTTTCCTTGGCCGGCCTGCGTCCTTTGCCTTCCCCTGCCAACGCCATGCGCGGCGTCCCGCCCGCCTGTCAAGGATCATCCTCCTAGCCCCTCTCGTCCTCCCCGTGGATCCACGCTGCACAGTGAACGAGCTCCGCCACCTCCTCTTCCCACCGACCGAGGTATCCCCAGCACCATCAGCTCCTTTCCTCTTGCCCACGTTTGCGACGAGCCTTCTCCCC
>NW_005803864.1:34858-34980 GCF_000240725.1 Microchloropsis gaditana
AAAGCTTGGGGGGCATTGAGGGAGGGAGGAAGGGAGGGAGGAAGGGGGGACAGGAGGGCCTCCTGACCGTTTGCATGTGACCTTTGCATACCGACAGGAAGGGGTCATCATTCAGACGTATG
>NW_005803864.1:34990-35622 GCF_000240725.1 Microchloropsis gaditana
CCCTCCCTCCCTCCCTCCCTTCCTTCCTTCCTTTCTCCCTCCCTCCCTCTTTCCCACTTCCCTCTCTCCGCCACCCCAGTGCATCCTTTACTCACAAAGCATGCTCTGTTTCTCCTCCCTACCTCCCTACCTACCTCCCTACCTCCCTCGCCCAGGCTGCCATCGCCACCCTCTCCACCGGCCCCGTCGCGGCGGGCGACAAGATGGGCAGAGAGGACAAGGAGCTCCTGCTTCGTTCGTGTGATGCGGAGGGAAGAATACTGAAGCCCTCCCGCCCCCTCACGACATTGGATGCCGTGTGGTGGAGGTAGGAAAAGGGAAAAAAAGGGCGCGGAAAGAGGAAGGGTCGGCGCAATGTTCAGGGACATAGCGAGAGATGAATGCTGTTTGTGTGTTCGTGCGATGCCTCGGATACGGTCGCAGGAACTGATGGCTTTCCTGCTTCCTCCAGGCGGGCGTTCGGCGATGGCGTTGGCGGCCCCGAGGGTCTGGTGATGAGCAGCTATGCTCTTCTCCCACGGCTGTATGAGGAGAGTGGCGGAGAAACATCAAGGGAGGAGAGGAGTAAGGGAAAGGGAGGGCGGGCACCCAAGAATATGAGAGGAGGAGGGGGAAGGGAGGGAGGCGGGGAG
>NW_005803864.1:36115-39858 GCF_000240725.1 Microchloropsis gaditana
GAGGAGAGGCCAGGGCAGACGCCTCCATCATCATGGAAGCGCACCCCTCCTCTTCCTCGCCGGCGTCTGTCGGAGGGAGGGACACAGGGGAGTGGGAGCCAGCGCTGAGAGGGAGCTCGCGGTATCGATGGGGTCGATCGTCATCATGATCGTCATGTTCGTACATGCCCCCCTCCCCCCCAACGCTCAGGACGGAGGCCAGACCAAACGCTGTGGACAACCTTGCAGCCCCTCTTCTCCATCCCTCTCCCTCCATCCCTCCGTCCTTCCCTCCCTCGCTCCCTCCCTCCCTCCCCCCCTTTACCGTAGCAGGCGGGCGGGGACGGCGAGGGGGAGAAGGTGAAGTAGGGTTCTTCATCGCTGCTCGCACACCGTGTGCCCTCCTCGCTCTCCCTCTCTCCGCCCCTCCCTCCATCCATTGAAAATGTCAGATCGGAAACCACGGTGAGCTCGAGCGGAATAGGAGGGGGTCCAGGAGGGAAGCCCGCCGTGGCCGATGGCGACGGTCCTCCGGATCCTTTTGGCCCTTGCCTGTCCTCCCGCAACTTCGTCACCACCTCCTCCTTCTCTCCTGCAGATGGGTGGTTGGAGTCCCCTTCCAGCTTCGTGCATGGCTCTATTCCCTCCGTATGTTGACCAGAAGCTGGGCGCGATGAGTGGGAAGGAAGGAGGGTTCGTTCCTCTTGACGGGTGTGGTGGGACAACAGCCCTCTTTGTTCGGCTTGTGCCTGTTGTTGTTGCTGCTGCTGTCGTTGTTGTTGCTGTTGTTTCTCTCTTTTGCTCCCTACGCCCCCCAGGGCTAACTTCATCGCTTTCATCCCACTAGTCTGGATAACGAGAGGTGTGCCAAGGAATTAGAGAATGAAGCCGCCAATCCAACTAACTCCCTTACCAATCCTCCCGTTGCTTCATACACACTGATCGATGGGACACAATGCAGGGTGTATCATATGCGTTTGGAAAGATGAATAACCCTTGCGCTCCTGCTCCCTCCCTCTACCTCTTCCCATGTCTCCCCTCTTTGGACCGACGCGATAATGTGACGAACAAGTCGTCATTTTGATTCGGCGCTGCGTCTCCCAAAACAGGGGCACCACGTCGCCTGCCACCCCACCGAAATTTCCGCACCGTGTTTAAACGAGCTTGTAGGGGTCCACGCACAGGGGGCGCCGCATGATAGTGCATCGCGCAAGTTGGTGTGTGCGTGCGTGCAGGGGGCTGGGAAGGGGGTGGGGGGCGCGAAGGGTCGTTTTCCATCATATACGATGACGGTCAAAATGGGGTCGTTTTCCATCATATGCGATGACGGTCAAAACGATGACGTTGGCTTATTCCCGCTCCTTGGTGCCATGGAATGGCCCAGCAAGCGGCCTTCTCATCATCTGCATGCTATTCTTGGTCGCGATGATAAGTATTCTTTTCTTTAGTACGTGCTGACTTGCGTTGGAGGGGCGGAAGATTTTGCTTGTTCAACGCTGGGACCCTTTTTCCACATGTTCGTG
Source organism: Microchloropsis gaditana (assembly GCF_000240725.1). Taxonomy (NCBI): domain Eukaryota; class Eustigmatophyceae; order Eustigmatales; family Monodopsidaceae; genus Microchloropsis; species Microchloropsis gaditana. The sequence goes on from NW_005803864.1 coordinate 37,618, forward strand.
TTCTTCAGCGTCACTGCGCACATCCGGGTTGTTTCTCGGGACACCCATGATTTGACCGTCAACTTGGACGAGTCCTATTTAGTGCACTAATTTAATAAGTCAAAGATCTTTTGCTCCCTGAGTTGACACCACACAACTATGCTTGTAGCTTTTCTAGAATTTTCCACAAAAGATTATCGATATCAGCCGAGTTGCTATCACGAAAGATACGTCCCGCATCGATTATGGGGTTTTAAATGCCACTATTTCTTTTTCCTCATAGCCTTTCTTCGCCTCTTCCCTTCCTCCTTTCTCCCTTCTAGCCTTTCCTCCTCCAACTTGTTGCATGCGGACAGACATTTCGATCAAACAACCGTATGACGCCTGGGTAGTTCGTACGGAAGTGCTCAAGAAGTGATAAAACTGCTTCCCCCCCGGTACATCTCCGATATGGCATCGTTTCCGCCCCAGTCGACCCTTGAGCCGACAGGAATGACGGTCCCAAAGCCGATCTTTACCCCCCTGGCTTACAGGGACGCCAAGATGACCACCGGAAGATCGATGGCCGAGGTTCCTTCTGCTTATCCCCACGTCTGAATCTCTGTGCTCCCATTTTGTAGATTTTTCCCTGGGGATGCAACGCTGCCAGGGGCACCGCTACCGGGCCCCTACCCCCTCGATTCAGCCCCGAGACAGGCACAGGTGGACAGCAAGCTCCAGGATTCTGAAGACTTGACCGTTTGGTGACACAGCAACCGCGATGCGCGCTACTGCCTTGTACTTAATAAACCAAATCCACTCTTGCTTGTCTGTGACCGATCATTGCTTTGGTGTGAGGGGTCCTTGCTCGGTTGTGATCAATTCTTGCCCGTGGTGTGATCGATCAATGCGGGGACGGTTACCGTTTCGCGTCTGCCCCGCAACCTGGTTGCTTTAAAAACTGGTTGCGATCATTAAACTGCTTGTATTGGCTCTGTGGTTCGCTCGACACTCCGCTTATTTCCATGACCCACCAGCCGTTGAGACGTATTTACCTTCCATCGTATAGTTGATAGAGATTACGTGACCACAGTATTATGAACGGCAACCGTGGTTCTTGTCCCTTCCGAAGTTTTCTCTTCCATTCCAACCTTGCGGCATACGAATGCCAGCAATGTATCGTTCAGCGTTATAAAGGGCCGGATCAAGGCACGCACAGCGAGACATGGATGTAGTCTTTGCCATCGACTTGAGATGCGGTTTTAGCAATTATTGAGAAGTGTTTGTGACTCCTCACAATCGCATGTGTGAAATGTCTGGTTTGGGTAGAAGTCGAGTATGGCCCCTGTTTCGGGGGAAGGAAAAAAAAAAGGAAAAGAGAGAGAGAGAGACAGGGAAATGAGAGAAATTCCGGTTAGAAAATGGATTTATGTCATTTGTTTGGCATGCATCAGAACAGAGAGGAAGTTTGTTTTCCAGCCAAAATATCAAACACGGGCAATTTATGGTAAGCAGACATTGGCTCAGACTTCATTCATGGAACGAAGACGCGTGCAGCATAGTAAATAAAAGATGTGTTCTTTATTGCCCTCCCTTGGTGAAGAGTCTACTAGTAGAAACATGCTGTCACGGCGATGTCCTCAGCACGTGCACAAATGCGCGATTAAGATGCGCCACAGACATTTTACAACGTATGGCAGAATTGCAAGTAATGCAAGGAATGCGACAAGATTGGTGAGGGGGTGTAGTGCGACGTGTAGGAGACTCAGCACTTGAAGGCGGTATTCCGTCAAGGCCCATTGTTATCCTCTTCATGGCACTATTTCCCCACATCCCACGGGACAGGACAAGCGAAAAGGATGTACTGGGTTGCCTTCTTTTTAGCTTTTTTGTCATCAGGTGCCGAGACTTTGGTATTTGCAGCATCTCCCTTCTCCTTGACCCTGGGGCCGTCGAACCTCTCCCTCTCCATCTCTCCCTCGTCCGCCCTGCCCCCACCGGTCTCCCTCAAGCGCTTGTTCACCATTCCGTTGAGCCACGTGGGTTTCCGCTACCAAAATAGATTCCTATCCCCGCCCTATGTCGACCCGGGAACGGGAGGGGTGGTCGAGGGCGGGTAAGCACCCATCGAAGCTTGGATGCGATGAGGGGTTGGGGGGGCCAGGGGATGAGGAGGGAGGACTGGACTCGTTCCGTTATTTTCTGGGTTCGATAATGGAAATTCCATGGACGCGGTATCCTGCGATTGATTTCATACATCTGCCCTGACGCGTGTCCCTCCCT
>NW_005803864.1:41252-41587 GCF_000240725.1 Microchloropsis gaditana
CATCCAAACCGTCAAATTTTCAAATTTCTTTTGTTCATTCCACCCCCCGCCAATCCTTCCCACGCCACCGCCCCCGATCCTTGCATTCCCCCACCTGCCCGGTACTGCATAGGCCAATGCTGTACTTCCATGACCCCACCAATGTGTTCAGGGGCATCTCCGGCGTGGAGAGACCGATGCAAAGAGATGCCACGGCCGACTCCTCCGCCATGATCGACATCTGAGGGAGGGAGGGAGGGAGGGAGGGAGGGAGAGAGGGAAGGAATACAGGCTTACGACTGTCCGTCCTTGGCACACTCTGAGGGCGGTCGGCGGCCCCTCAGGAAGGAAGAGAG
>NW_005803864.1:42229-42511 GCF_000240725.1 Microchloropsis gaditana
TGAGCAAGGGGAGGGCAAGCATGAGCAAGGGGAGGGCAAGGGAGGAGCGAGGGAGGGAAGAACAGAGGGAGGGAGGGAGGACGGGCAGAGACTGACCTCCTCCGGGACCCTGCTCGTCGTCGTCGTGGGGGCTCTGGTGGGCACAGAGGATGGTGGCCTCGAAGGGCTTGAGTGGCACCTGGGAAGGGAGGGAGGGAGGAAGGAAGGAAGGGGTCTTGGTGATGGGCAGCCACGAGCGACAAGGGAGAAAGCGTGCACGGCTCCCACTCCCTTCCTTCTTCC
>NW_005803864.1:42521-47554 GCF_000240725.1 Microchloropsis gaditana
GGGGAGGAGGAGGGGGAAGGAGAGGGTGTTGAGGGTTGGTGGACGTTTTCTTTATCAAAGAATACTTGTAAGCAGCGAGATGAAATACCAACGACGCAATCCACGCCGATAACGAATATAGACCGCAGGACCCAGACGACGGTCTTCCTTTTCAACCTTTTCCGCCCTTCCCTATTTCCTGTCTTTTGAACTCATACCCCTAGGGGAGCAAAGCCGTGCCATCTCCCCGAGGCCTCGCAAGGCTCACGGCCAGTCCCGCACCCCACAGTCCCGCGAAATGCTTTCCTGTCCATTCCTCCCTTGACCCTCGCGCGCGGACAGGGTATCCCCACCCGGCTCTCCACCAGCTTTCGACGCACCTCTCCTTCCCTTTCCTTCCCTGCCCGCCTCCCTTTAGTACAAGCGTGCCACCGCCCCCCCGCTCTCCATGTCCTTCTCTTCCTCAAACATCATCCCCCGTCGTCGCTGCTGCGCTTTTCTGTCCTCCTCCCCGTCTGCCTGTCTCCGCATCTTCCGGGAGACGCACACCTGCGTGATCATCCCCAAGACCAAGCACCCAAAGAAGGCGTACACAATGGGCAACATGTCCTCCGTTCCCTGAAAGGGCTCCGCGTCGGAAGGGTCCTTGGAAGTCAGGGCCTGGGTCAGCTCCTCGTTGAACCCCGTCTTCAAAATCGCGTCCAGGCCGTTGGCAAAGGCCACAGAACCCACCAAGGCCGTGAAAAACACGACCAAATACGACTCCAAGAGGAAGTAAAAGACCACGGAGAGTGCCACCACGATCAACGCGAGGCCCCACGGGGGCAGGCGCGTGCGAAATTGCTCCGTGCCCGGTATGGCAAGGAGGGCCATTGTGACCACTAAACCGAAGAGCACCGCCACGAGGAACACTGCAAATTGAGATAGGCATAGTCCCAGCGCCGCTCCAATGACACCGGCAATCAAGACACATATGAGCTCGATCAGTTCCCGGTTTGGCCCCATGTCATACGAGGCTTGCACGCGCAGCAAGGCCAAATGACAGGCGACCATTCCGAACAGAAACCCCGCCGCGGCACAATACAGTCGCATTATGCTCTTGCCTCCGAAGGCTAAAATCAGGCCAAGGCCCATGGTAATCCCGCCCATCACTTCTGCAGAGGGGGAGAGGGAGCCACTGCTGAAGTCTTGAGCTAATGCAAAGCTGCAGGCCAGAAGGCATAGCAGGAGATTGAACACCACATCAAAGGAAAATGGCGCCCGTCGTGTCCCCGGTATGGCCATGATCGCGTAGGACGAGATCGTGTGAGCCTGTAAGAACGGCTGCGTCTGTTGCAGAGTGGACAGTGTGGAGATTACATGGGCTTTGTCAGTTCGGGACTGTTGCAAGGAGTTTGATGAGCAACCTCCCCTATTTCCGTGGTGTGACAGCATTTATGAACCAGTTCCGGCCCCTTTGTCAGGGCAGGGCCCCCAGCCACGCATGCTCAACAACGAGGGAGACACAGTGGCAATTTTCCCAAACATAACAAAGAAGCACGCGCGCGGATGTATGGACGCGTGGACGAGGTCTTTGACCAAGTTGCGGCGCCTGGATGGAAAAAGTGGCAAGGCTGGAGGCTTACCATGGAACAAGTCAGCTGTCGCTTTTCTCGTGGAGGGACTAAATCCTGCGTTTCCAAAAACCAAAATTTTGGGCCCCCCGACACACTTTGACAGGAACAACTAGCTTCTGTGTCTATTTTAATTCGTATCTTGCGACCGAATGAGATCATATGTCTTTATTTGAAGTCTCTAGGCAACAGCAATGGATGCTTTTCTACAAAAAGCTGGACCATAAGGAAATTTGGAGCAACAACTGTCGCGGACAGCACGATATCACGTAATAATTTGCTAGTTTCTTTCCAATAACAGCCTCACTACACCTACTCGACCGCTTTAAACACCCTAGATTTGAAAGGACATCCAATCTTTCACAAGCATGGAGCCTTAGTGACTTACTACGTCCGGCCTTATATATTCATGCATGATCTGAGCGAAAACCTCCACTCCCCGTGTTTCAACGCCAACGCTCCGCCATACCTGACGAAAAGCCTTAGTAAAGGCTTGCGCTCCAATACGGTCATCATGCTCACTATATTTTCCGTACGCTTCCCTGAAAACCGTATTTTTTAGATCTCCCCGAACGAAATTGATACGTCCCTACTAGATTTTTTTTTTCGTTTTTCCACATATATAGGCCATACGAATCGTTTCAAGGCGTTGTTCTCATGCCTTCTCTGTTCGATATTGTTGCGTGAATCCATTTCTTCTTTGCCTTTTCCGTGATGTACATCTCTCAACTGCTTCCTGATACGCGGCTTCCGCCGCTTGCTTTGCCCTTCGATGCGCTCCCACGGCAGAAGACCCGACCACCTTTCGCTCCTGTAATATAGAAAGAACGAGGATCAGTCTACATCTCTTTCCTACACGACCGTGTGCGTCGTCATCATTACTGTGGAACGCACACAGGGAGACGCCCTCCAAACCCCCCGGGAAACGATACAGGCACAAGCGTCCCGTCAATCTGATGTCTTCCAAAGACAAGTATCGACCCTTCTCTACGATAAACGTTCTCTCTCAATCGTTCGCCGTGTCACCATCCCCTCCCTCAGACCTACCACCGCACCGGACGCTTCCCCTCCCTCCCTGCCTTGTGTCTCACAAAAGAGGATCGGCACAGGACCCCACCGCCCTTTCCGTCACTGTCCCTTCTCCTTCACTTCGTCAGCCACGCCCTCTGCCCAGCCCTTGGCTTGTCCCGTCGCACGGCCCGCCTTCTCGGCCACGTCCTCGGCCGTTTCCTGGGCTCTCTCCGCCGTTTCTTGAGCTTTCTCCGTTGTTTCTTGGGCCTTCGGTTTCCACGCGTTCATCGCGTTCCCCAAACGACCTTTGCCGGCTTGACCGGCAGCTTTGATCTTCTCTCCCATGGCCGCGAAACCCGTCTTGGCGGCTTCGGCTTTTTCCTCCATTTTTTGTTCCGTCTCACGCGCCTTACTTTCCACCTCCTTTTCATACTCCCGTCCTTGATCCAACGCTTCCTGAGCCCTGGCCTTGGCGGCATCCGTAGTCCCTTCGATTTTCTCCACGACGTGATCCTTCACGCTTCCAATCGTTCCTTTTCCTTTCTCCTTCTCCGTGTCGAACCCCTGCGTGGCCCGCTCCTGGATCGGTGACGCGACTTCCTGGGTCTTCTCCGCTACCTCGTGCGCGGTGTCAACAGCTTTGTTGCGTCCTTGTTTGAAGGCATCTCCAACTTTCGATTTCATGGACCCAAGTCCTTCGCTCGTCTTTTGCGTCCCAGTGGTAGTGCCGGATTTGACCGCTTTCCAGGCCCCAGCCATCTTGTCCTTCACCCACCCCACTGCGCCGGTCGCGTTCTCCTCTGCTGACTCCAAAGGCCGCGTGACTTTACCCTGCTCCGTTTGAGGGTGTCGCATACGGTTCGCAGTGTCGGTAGGAACTTGAGAATTTGCCAAATCAGTCATTTCGGAAGGTGCTCCACAAAAGCTTCGTCGTAAGTTGTTTCTTCAAGGCAGTACGTATGTCTAGAAAGAGGAGGTCGGTGTGTTGCATGGTAAAGCCATGTCAGAGGAAACATGCGCACAAAACAGTCAAAGTAAATGGACAATCCCTCATAGCATCTATCCCTATCATTACTCTTCATGTCCCGTTGGAAAATTTCGCATGGCATCAGCACGCCCAAAAATGGCCCCGAAAAGAACAGCGAGCAAGAATTTACGTCCCACCCGTGTGGATACCTTGACGTCAAACTACGACAAGTGCTTGGCACTTTTTGACGAGCCATTAAGGACGTGTACGGTGAAGCTGGATGCAGCTGTATGGTACCAATTCAATTGCTCTTCATTTTTGATTTTAACCAGGCATGTATTGGCAATACGATATAAGCAGCAGAAGAGAAATAAGTTAGTCAGCGACCGACATATGCACTTCAAGTCATAATGCCCGCACGGTTCATCAAACTGTGGGGCCAGCGTGACAATGAGGAGATGGGATCGTGGTGGTGTGTGCGTTGCATTGCGTAGCACTGTATTGCAACAAGTCTGGGTTGCGCTTCAATGGGTGGCGGAAGCGGCCAATGCCGTGTAGTCAACGTGTTGCAGTCAGCTCTACTTGTTTCTACACGTCTCTCCCAGCCTATCCCGATCGTACTGGTGTTTCCCGACCAAGCATGCACAAAGGGCCAACGGCATGCCCATTGTACTTAGCAATGTGGAGTATCACATCACGAAACGAGACAAGGAGTGATGGCCTCCCCCAAAGACAGATGATGCAATGGAGTGGAAAGTTTATCTTCTCATTTTCCTGCTCACCTCCCCCCCTGCGGCAGAAAGGATGAGCTAAGGTCTCACCGCCCGGACGAGAGCAGGGATGGTGGCATCCGCCATATCCACTTACGCAGTCGCTCCAGGTCTTGCGTTGGTTCTTGTCGTTATCCTTGCGGTAGGCCGCGCTCGTCCTTTTTCTCCCAGCTTGCATCGGCGGCATCCACGGAGCGGGTCCTTCCTTCCTCGCCAGCTGCAACGGGTCTGGACGGGCCGTGACGATCGTCCCTGCCATGGCAAAGACACCATCGCCTTCCGCGCAGATGCCGTTTTGGTTTTGGGTGGAGACCGCCACCGGGAATTGACGGCAGTACGTCTCTTTATGGCAGGCCAGCTCGAGTCTCTCCACCCTCCCCCCGCACGCGCACACGCCTTTTCCCCTGCTATACACCTGGACTACGACCAGATTCCTCTCTTTGTGTCGTCGGGTGCCCTCAGCCCCGACGAATTGCCCCCTGCTACCTTGCATCCCTTCCGGCGGATCGTCTTGGACCGGCGCGCTCTGTGCACATTGACCAATTTTACCTCGCTTCTGCCTACCTTCCGTGCGGCAAAGATCAGGCATGTGTTGGTGGTGACCTCCCAGAGTCATTTGTCGCGGGCCTTGACGGTGGGTAGCATCGTCCTTGGCTCCCAAGGGATTCGGGTTCGCGGACTCGGTGTGGAGGA
>NW_005803864.1:48324-50101 GCF_000240725.1 Microchloropsis gaditana
CGCATGACGCAGGCTGCCCAATTCTTTCTTCATTTCGCCGTTGGCTGTCCGCAGCACGTCCCTCTCTACCCGCAAGGCCATGATTTCCTCCTCCTTCGCCGCCAAGGAGGCTTGCAGGTGCTCGAGCTGCTGCTTCTGCCGCTCCCGGTGCTGCTGGGACGCCATCCGGTTCTTGATCAAGCGTCGCTGTTTCTTCAGTTCCTGTGGCGCCAAGCCCTGGCGTTCCAGAGCCGCCAAGGCGGAGGTGAGCTCCGCGTCCTCATTCCCACCACTGCGGCTGTGACTGCTGCCGGTGGAGGTGGAGGAGGAGCAGGACGAAGGCGTGCTCCTGATGTCTTCCAAGGCAGGGCGCTTGAGAGTGTGACGGTCCATTTTCGCGTCTTGGAGTTTTCCCGAACGCTCCCCTCCTTCCCAATCGGCCCCGGGGCCCATAAAACACGAGAGAGGTGGCGGCCTCCCAGATCGGAAAGATTCGCTTTTCACGACGCGTCGACCGTCGCTCTCTCCCTTCCCTATACTACCACCACTGCGGGTATGGCTGTCGCTCCGGGGTAAAGGCCGCTTGGTGCAGGCGGCCCCTTTGGGTAGGAGGGGAGCGAGGGCCGGCCTCCCTTGCCGACATGCCTCGTCTTGCTCCGGCCATCGCCGTGGGAGGGGCTGGCCCCGGAAATGGGGGGATTGTTGTGCGTGCGGTGAGGATAAAGAGCCAGTGTCTGATAGTTTTCGCGGATGGGCGTTTCGTTTGAGTCCTGATTGGTTTTCTTGCTCCGGAATAATTCCATCCTGCTGCTGCGCATGGATGCTTTCCGGTAATACGCCCAGGTCAAACGCCTCTGCTGAACTCTCCCCGTGCACATGGCTCGATTGATCGTCATCCATGCATTCCGCCTTGAAACTCGTGGCTACCGCCGCAGAGACAGCAGTGAAAGGGGAAGGCGAATCATCCACCACCGACGGACATGTCAGGCCATCCTCCCTGACGTCGTCTAGCATGAAAGTATTCACTCCCTCCCCTTCACCCATCAAACCAATGAACAAGTCTTCATCCAAACCCGATAAGTCGAGGTCTTCGTCCATGAAGTCCTCCTTCGAAAGGGTTGCCATCGATGATTCGATCCCCAAAGAGTGAGGGGGGTTACACGTTGTGTGGGCGCCGGGAAATAGCGATGGACAAAAACGATCAAGTCGTCCCTCACCAAACTTCTAACCCGGCACGGGTACACCTGACACTATCTTAGAAAGAACATGCGCAAAATAGGAGTTGTGAGTTGCCCGGGCGTGGTAGTAATATGGGGGAGGGACGAGGATCATGATGCAGGGGTTAATCCCAGGAGTGCCCCCGAGTCCGCCGACATCGGCCGGAGAGAATGACAACAAAAACGAGGCTGGACACCCCGTGGCAATGCCAGTGTATTGATAAGGATGAAGTGTGTCCAGACCAACGGGAATGCGAGGGGGTATAAGGGAATTTGCTTGGCCTAGCGTGTTTAAATGTTATGGTTGTTCTTCAGGTCGTGAACGAGCTAGCCGTTGCCAAGACGGTGACGTAACAGAGGAACAAGAGGGGGAAACTTAAAAAAAGGACCAATGAAACCACGCGGACCATGCGAGGGGCGCAATGAGACGTTCTGTAAAATTGTCGGGTGTGGATTTCCTGTAAGACATTGCCTGCTTTATGCATGGAAACAAGTGCACCAGGTGCCAAGACCGAAAATTACGAGGTAAGTAGCTCCGAGGAGTCCTTATCATGTATTCCTTTCCCCTCCTCCCCCCCCCC
>NW_005803864.1:50111-51832 GCF_000240725.1 Microchloropsis gaditana
TGACGAGATGGTCTTCGCGCCAAGCCTGGTAGCATCCCAATGCCGTGTCGCGCAATTGTTTGATGGTGGCCGTGCGGGGCAGCATTAAGCCCAATTTGTATTGACCGTCCACGACGAGGAAAAGCTGCATAAATGGAGACCGAGGAGAGAAGGAGGTAGCCGGTGATGTTGCACGTTGCAGACGAGAGGGTGGGGAGGGGCGAGGAGGCGGATCGGCATGGGTAATCTTGTGCCTCTTGGATGCCGGGCTCGCGGGGAGGGGAGAAGGGATAAGGATGGACGGAGAAGGGCCATTGCTGGTATGCGTGGCTGTCAATGACGGTGCAGCAAGGGGAGGAGTGGGGACAGGGGGCATAGGTGCTGGACTGGCAAGGCTTTTGCGACGTTTTCGTTTCTTTTTATTCGAGGGGGGGGGGGCTTGAGTATGCGCCGGAGAGCTCGACGACGTCGTCGGGGGTAGGAGTGGGAAGAAATTCTTGAACATTGTGCGTGGAACCAGCAATTCCTGTGCATGAATAAAAGTGACTCGTCAGTAATCTGGAAACGACGCGCGGAGGCGTGAAAAACCAACAAAAATTACTTGTTACAAAGAGGGCGGAGACGATCGGATAGGATCTGATACCAATATGCACAAGCGCACACCATCAACTGCAACCCCACAATGTTTTTCCAGTCCCATGCTTTGAAATATCGCGCATGGCCATGGAGGCATCATGCTACTGTCGTGCACAAAGCACAAAGTCGACAAGTTTGTGCGGCGGGTTCAAGTTAGTGGAGTTTTGTGCTGGAACGGTACAAGAGGGAGCGGACATCAACCTGGAGAAATATCACAGGTCATGTAGGAAGTTGACTTGAAGAAACCTCACTCCGCTGGACGCTGTGCGTACATGACATCTTTTAATCCTACGTGAAGGCTGAAAAGATGCGGTGGGCATTGCCGTAGAGTCTCAGGTTCAGAAAGGAACTTTTCCATAAAGAGCATGGCTCCGAATGCCTCTGGCATCCTAGGCAATAGGCCCCCCTTTCAGAACATATATATGTAGAAAATAAAGAAAACGCTGCCTCCGCCCTCAGTCCCGCGTATCCCAGTGCGTTGATAAATCGTTTCGACACCCCTCTTTTCTTTTTAGTTTTCAGACTATCGACTCTGTCCGCCTGTCCTATCACAGTTTTTCTAGCCACGACGCCTCGCCTCAATTTCTTATTCAATATTTTTGCCCTCGACTACATCTCTTTCAGTGCCCATCGATTTTGTTTGCGTATTTGTCAACGAATGGCTTGCCTACAACACTATAGCGCACAAAACCTCACACCCGGTAAATCTCCCTCCCTCCCTCCCTCCTTCCCTCCTATCTACGCCGTTGCCCCAGTGCCCGCAAAACTCACGTCTTTCACGATCCTCACAGAGGTCAACCCACAGCCTACCTCCAACCACCTCCCCTCCCTCGATGACGCTGTTTCCTCGGGTACCTGCCCCGCCCAGTCCAATGTGTGGGCCGGGAGCAAAAAATAAAGCTGCGAGGACGCATCGAGCTCCTTCCTTCCTTCCCTCCCCTCCTTCCCTCCCTCCTCCTTCCTTCCTTCCCGGACTTCCCCATGGCCCTCGTCGCGAGCCTCCCCTTCCTCCTCCCCGTCGTCCTCTGCTACTGCCAGGGTCGAATTGCGGGGCCACACCGACGCCGTCGCCCCCCCTTCCCGCCCTCCCTCGTTCCCGCCCTCCC
>NW_005803864.1:53534-54416 GCF_000240725.1 Microchloropsis gaditana
GGCAGCTTGTGCATAAAGGGGTAAAAGTGGAGGGAAGGGGCAAAAGTGAGAAGATCCGTCTCCAACCAAAAGATTTTTGTTCGACGTGAAGAGGCATCTGGAAAAATACCTCTTCAACGAGGGAAGATACCTCTTCAACATGTGAAAGCGTCCTGGCCAAGTCTCGAAGAGTAACGGCGATCCGATCCGTTCTTTTCATGCTTTGCTTCTTTAAACATTCGACTTTTGCATTGCGGGTATGATTGCTTCATCCTTTTGAATTCATATTTTGCTCTTTGCAAGGGGATACTTTGACGCCTGCAGATACACGAGGTCGTGCGAAGCCCTCACCACTTTCCCTCCAATTTCCTCCACTCTTCCTCCACTTTCTCTCGACCCTTTCCTTCCTCTTCCCTCCTCTCCCGGCGCTTCCTCCCTCCCTACAAGCTTTCCTTCTTTCCTCCTCGCTTTCATCTCCCCCTCCCTTCTTACCTCCCCTCCCTTCCTCCTCTCCCTCCCCGTCGTGTTCGCTGGGCCCCTGCCCCTTGCCCCACTCTCTCCTTCCCTTCCGTACCAACCGTCTTGGTCGCTGATCGGGTCACGCGCTTAATGGAACCGCCTTCCCCTTTCTTTCCTTCTTCCTCCTTCACTTCCTCCCCTCCGTCCTCCCCCCCTGCCTCTTCTCCTCCCTCTTCCCTTTCCCTTGGTAATGCTGTTCCCACCCTTCCCTTGCGCGTACAAGGCGTAGAAAGCGCCGCTGTGAATCTAGGCGTCGCAGCCGCGGGGGAGGGCAAAGGGGAAGGGAGCGCGAGGGAAAGGGAGGGAGCCGACGAGTGGATGGTGGAGGGGAGGGCGTTCAGGGGGCCGCGTTTTTCACCCCGGGCAGGGCGGAAGGGAGGGTGG
>NW_005803864.1:57812-58854 GCF_000240725.1 Microchloropsis gaditana
TCCTGGTTTCTGCCAACTCGCTGCCTCCGCCCCCTCCCTCCCTCCCTTTTCCCCTCCCTCCTCCTCAAGCCTCCAGCGGTAGGAATGGTGGTGGAGCCAGGCCCTTGCCTACGCGAATGAGGCTCATGCGGTGCTTGAGGGGAGTTGAATTGAGGGGGGGAGGGAGGGAGGGAGGGGAGCGTACGGTTGGAAGAGAAAGCAAAAAAGAGGAAGTGAAAAAGCGGGGTAGACGAGGCACGACCTCAGACGAAAGAGGCAGGAAGGAAGGAAAGAAGGAGGAAGAGAGGGAGGATTGAGAAGAGGAGGAGGAGGAGGAGGAGGAGGAGGAGGAGATGGAAGAGGAAAAGGGGGAGGAGGGAGAGGCGAGAGAGAACACGATGGCCGAGGGCGGACTGGAAGGGGCTTGCGCTACCTCCCTAGCCACAAGAGGGGGCACGCTGACAGATAAAGAGGAGAGGGCCGGGACGAGAAATACCCTTTCACTCACTCAGCCTTCAGAGGGGAGGGAGGCAGGGACCGGGACGAGAAACACCCCTCCATTCACTCAGCCTTCAGAGGGGAGGGAGGCAGGGGCCGGGACGAGAAACACCCTTCCAGTCACTCTCTCTCTCTCTTCAGAGGGGAGGGAGGCAGGGGCCGGGACGAGAAACACCCCTTCGCCCACTCAGCCTTCGCCACCCTCCTCGCCAAGGGGACGGCCCTGCTGCACCACGCGATCGGCGTCGGCTGCTACCAAGCGGTCTTTCCCCTCCTGTCCTCCCTCCTCCTCGCCCTTCTCCCTGGCCTCCACCTTAACCCGCGCTTAAGAATCCTCCGCCCTCCTCCCCCTCACTCAGGCCCTCTCCCTCTACGCGCAGCTCCCTGCCGAGGAAGGGCGGCTTGCGGCAGTTCACTCCCAGGTGGGCTCATTCTATGCCCGACCTGGACGGGGCAACGGGAAAAAAAAGGCGCGAGATTTCATGGGCCGAGCGCTCTTTCAGTACAACCAAGCGTTTGGCTTCTACAAGCGGATGAGGAGGGAGGGAGGGAGGGAGGGAGGGAG
>NW_005803864.1:58864-68263 GCF_000240725.1 Microchloropsis gaditana
CTCCTCGTCCTTCCCCCTTCCCTTCTCCGTCCGGCCCCCCTCGCCCCACCAGCCAGCCACAGCGGAGAACAAACAATTCAGGAACCAGGTCACAAAGGGAAGGACCAGCGCCAGGCCACTGGTCAGATGCTTCGTCCGAGGTGACGTCGCAGCTGCGCACAGGGGGTTCTTCCATCCGTCCTGACCCTCGGAGGGCGGGTCGTCTCCACCGAGAAGAAAGGAGAGGAAGGTGGTGGAGGAGGAGGGCAGGGAGCAGCAGGCAACGGTGGAGTGGTCTCCATTCATGTCGGCCCATGCCACGTGGCACCCGGGCTGAACGACGCGGACATACTTCTTCCCAGCGTTGTGGTGGAGGGCCTTCGAGAAGACCAGGGCAATCGTGAGCAGTTCGAGGGTGAAGAGGTAGAAGCCCTGAGGAATAGAGAAAAGATTCTACATGTGAGGGCAAGTGATGCGCGAAACAGGGGTGCATGTACAAGCCCTGTGTACGCACGGAAATCGCCACGGGAGAGGATGGTCTGTCGAGTGTCCCCTCCTCTTCAGTGGCCGGGTGTTGCCAACCGATTGGAGTAGTGTCCCGCTCTTGTTTGTCGCCTGCGTGCATGTTTATATATCGTGGGATCAAACGCATCACGTGTTAGATGGCTAAGTTTTTTGCCTATACGATGTTCAACGACGCTGTGAGAACGGAGAAAGTGTTCGACAGTCAGGACTGACACTCCACGACAGTATGAATTTAGCCTCCCACGACTCAAAGGCGCCTGGCGACTCGAGGCGACACACTGGATCGTCGGATTTGCTATGATTATTTATCACTACCTTGCACCTCTGTGGACCTGCTACTAAACGCTTTCTTTCCTGCCATACGTTGCCTGGAGGTAGTGCTGGGTCGCGAGGTGGCTGAAGCTTCCGCCATGAACTATCATAGCGGAGTGTTGGAAGGGAAGATAATTCAGTCAGTCCTGACAGTAAGAGCAGTTAAGTGAGAAGTTACTTATATATTCACAAGTGATTCGTTTTTCCTGGCATATTTTTGTGTTGAAGGCGACAGCAATCTAGCAGGCAGCGATGCAGTAGGTCGCGTATTTTCCTCGGAATCGCAAAATTGTCCCATCGGTTGTCGGTTTCCCATCCCCAAGATTTAACCATCTTGACAATATGCTGTATCTAAAGTTGAAATTTCCTTTTTTGTTTTCGTTGAGAACACCTGGTTACATGTTCTTCCAAAGAAGAAAATGTTGCCCAAGGTCGACACGGTCGCCTATATTGGCGATGACTTTTAGACGCCCCACATCTAAAACTTTTGAACAACCGAGGTTGCCATATTCTTGCATGTTTTGAAATTGTGTTCTGCCTCCATGCTGGCATTTTTCCTCACTTTCACATCATCCCTGTGCCTCGGAAGGCGCCTTAAGGCGCAAAGCCAACCCGCGCACGCCGTTTTTAAGCGACTTCAAAGTTTGAGCGACGGCTGTGTGCGATTGAAAACCATGTTAGCTCTTGATGATGGCCGATGCTGCCATTAATTTGTGACTCTACAGCCCCCCCTCCTCGTAACAGGTGCAATGGCATCTTCTTAATGTGGTACCGGGACGGCATGCAGCAGCGGGACTATCGCCACGGATACCACTCCGCGCATCGTGACCAAGGCGGGAACGGAGGAAACGCTGAAGGGGCCCATGCCGTTGACGCACATTTGCAATTACGTGTCTGGAGATAGTCATCCTGAGCATCAGGACGATGATGCACACTCCCACGTGGAGGGCGCCGGCCCATGGAGCGGGGAGGACGAGGGAAGTGGCGCACATGCGAGAGCCAGAGGCCCCTGCTGTCAAATCGTCTCCGCCGTCAAAGCGTTTGTGGGGCGTCTGGACATGCCCCTAACCAGCAAGTCTGCCTTCTACGGGGCGCTGAAGATGATATCGGAGCTCCCATCGCCGAAGAGGAAGTCATGTGGGGGAATCCTCTTCAGCAGTTTCGGTCTCGTCAATCTACTTGGGAATTCTTCGGCGCTGGACTCACCGCAGAGGTGCCGCCTCCAGGCCCACTTAAGAGTCAACGACGGCGGAGATGGCATAGCTGAACTACCTCGTGGGGGGGGGAACGTGAGGCCAGCGTAGCGCTGGCCTGAACCAACGAATAAGAGGAGGCATGTGATCTTTCAAACGTGTCTGAAGGATAAAAACTTCCACTAATCCTCTGACATATTCATTTTTCTTTGCGCTCCATCGAGAAATTAATTGCCAAACTATTCCTCAACTGATGAACAGAAGACGGAGGACTGCAGCACCAGGCGATCCGGATGTGAGGCGTCAAAGTCATAGCCACCTCCTTTATCCGCTTTCTTGTTTACTCTTCCAGTGGGACAACAATCTGAAGTCCTCAAGAACTATGGCCCTTCCTCAGTCAGAAATGTCACGAGTGCATGCATTAAAAGGATGAATACTGGCTTGTCATGCATCACTGTCATGAATTGTTTACTTCGGCGCCCAATAGGTCATGAAAAGGTCGTTAGGGGACCCCGGTAGCGATGTAGCCTGTCACGTCTCTCTGCGAGAAGCAATGAGGCGAGCTGAGGGCTGACGCCGGAGAGGACGCCGTCTCCATGGTCCTGCGCTCTGTCCAATTTCCATTCTCCCACTGACTTTCCAAAATCTTACCCACGGATAGAAGTGTACACTTTTCTGAAGGTGTAAGCGCACGTAACCTTGCTAACTGTCGGAATTGTCACCATGAAGAGTGGCGAGTAGAGCGTTACATCAGGGTGGGGCTCCCTGCTGTCGAATATTGGCTGTTAAGCGTAGTCAATGAAATTAATGGAATGTGTGACATCACCATTCCTTGAATTTCCGTCGACTGAGGCCAGGATTTTCTGGGTCTACTTTAATTTCGCTTTGAATAATTTGCGTTCTTCCATCTTTAGATTTGATACTTACCTTTTAACCTCCTCCCTCGGCGCCAGCACGAGGTACTACATAGTATGGAACGTCGCCAATACCAATTTAACAGTCTCTATTTTGCACTTCAACATCAGAAAATATTACAATGCGGGCAAGACCATCACTCATTGCAGCCCTGAAGCAATCTTCGAGGCACGAAGATGCTCTAGAATTTACGCAACTTTTCCACAGTATCAACTTTGCTCATACGCTTCGAGTTTCGGATGCCGTCCTAGAGCGGTACGATGCCAAAAAAGGTCTAGAAACCACGCACGAAATCACTAAATATCTGTGTCGTACAGATGAAGGCGGCACATATCTTTCAGCAGGGGTGATCACGGCAATTTTTGACGAAATCTCCACGGCTGCATGTATCTTGCAGGATCGCACTCATCGTCCAGGCGTCTCTGTCGCACTGGATGTGGAAGTGATGGCAAACATCACGCCTGGTCGGAGTCTGCGTTTAAAAACCTGGGCAGACAAGATCGGGAAAAGTCTCGCTTTCTTGCGTTTGGACCTGAGGGACGCTGCCAGCGATCAATTGGTGGCTGTCGGGAAACACTGCAAGTATTTGCCAATGGCAGGCGTTCCATTTTGGGACATGGCATTCACGCCACTCTTGTACCCTATTGTTCGAAAATCTTTGCTTGGGTTAACACGCAGGCATGTGGCCACCGGGGAGCGTGTCAATACACACGATGCGTCCTCAATATTTGATCACTTCCCCTTGGACAATTTGACACTGGAAAATGAATCTGACAAAGGAGACGAGCGTCAAAGGTTGCAAGCAACCCGTGCCAGCCTTCATGTGAAGCCACGCCATTGCAATGGATTGTTTAAGATGCACGGAGGGGCTCTGGCTGTTGCGGCCGAAGAAATCGCGCTTCTCGATGTCGCCGCCCGGAAGAAAGAAAGCACATCCCAAGCCCCGCGGGCGCGTGCTTTGAGCTTGCATTACCTCCAGGCAAACGATCGAGTGGTTGACTTGGCAGCGTGGACGCTCCAGGACGCGTGTGAAAAGAGCGGTGGGGAGGAGGGAGGGGATGATGGACTCCTGACGCAGATTGAAGTCCGTCGTGGAGGGAAGTTGTGCAATTCCGGCAGCATTATATGGCAATAAAGCTTTGAACTACAGTCTATGCCTATGTATTTCACGGTGTATGTAATATTTTTTTTAAAAAAAGTAAACGTGGATCAGCGACTTTGGTTCTTACCCATTTCGTTCACAACCCGAAGACATGAGAATGTTACGCCATGTCAACGAAGGGCACACAAGGGCACACAAGGGCACACGTAAACCGTGTGAACAGAAATTTTATGCAAATTTATGAAACATGTGATGGGAAGGGAGTGACGCGAGATGATTTGATATTCAGGTGTACGGTGGACCTAAAAAATACGCTCCTACTCTCGTTCTGCCTTTCAGCACAAAAGCAAAGCATGCACTCGTTGTCAACCCAGCAATCTAAACGTCAACCACAGCACGCACACATCTACAGATTGTCATTCACCATGGGTCGATGTCCCTGACTAGATGGACGGCAGTCTGGGAATAAAGGGGACACGAAGCTTTAATAGCAAACCTCCCCTGGCAAGCTTTTCCTGTCAGTACTGTAAGAAGCCCCCCTCCCATGCCTAAAAAGGCGCATCAAGTCTCAGCATGGTAAAGACGCCACATCGACCCACGGATAGCGTGGAAGACTGCTCGTCCGTCTTGTCGCTGCCTCTTGCGCTCTCCACCGTGCCCAATGGTGGTATCGGGGAAAGGGAGATATTTCGATGGACACCTCCGGCATCACCACGGGATGACAAGTCTCCTCACGGGACAAACGGCCGAACCAGGCATCAAGAAGGGGGAAGAAAATAATAGAGGAAGAGGAGCCGCTGTCGACAAACGCGGAATTTTTGGCCCCCGTGGAGTCGATAAAGGATTTGTTTCGCTTGCCTTGCAGTACTCATGGGGTATCAGTGGCACTGCACAAATTTCAAGACACGCTCCTCATGGACGGCGCTCTGCACGAAGTCTATTCTACCGAGGCCAAACCACGCGAGGAAGCAGGAGGGAACGGCCCGGTGGACGACGCACGGGCCTGATGGTCATCCTGATCACCAGGACAATGACGATGACTTCCACGCAGAGGAGGCCCATGGGGCGACGTTGATGAGGGAAAAAGCACACAGGCAGAATCTAGGAGCCCCTCTTCTCCCACCCTCTACCTCTTAAAGCAGTGGGTCGCGCGGCTGTGCTGGTCGCCCGACAGGAAGCGTGTCTTCTACGCGGGGCTGAAGAATGCGGGGGCGCTCCCGACGCCGGCGAGGGGGACATGTCGGCAGATCCTCGCCAGCACTATCGACGTCATGACGAATGTAATTGGGCCTTCTTCGGCGCAAAGCTCCCCGCAGAGGCGCCGCCTCAACTCCAACAGTACGGCATCCGCGGCGGAGATGGCAAAGGTTACCACGGGGAACAGCGCGGTGCAGGTTGCCACGGCTTTCTTCCGCCAACAGATTGATGGCTACCGGGAGAAGCTCCAAAGGTGGGTGGGGAAGAAGGCTCTGCTAAGGAGGGAGTGTGTGATGACGACGGGGGCGTCTAAACCTGCGGCGAGGGGCGGGAGCCGGCGGAAGGGCTCCACTTGTGCCTCGGAGGTGTGCAGAGGCCCGCCCAAGTCTAAGAGGAGGAAGAGGAATGCTCTCTTTTTACGCACCATCATCTTCACGCATACGTATATATATATATATATCATACACATGCGGCTTCACGCTATGCGTACAATATTTGCTGGATTGATACCTGGATATTCTTCTGCAGATTGCTGTAGTCGATCAGATTACGAAATTTCATGATCTGATTGGACTCCTCGCATCACCATAGGCATATTTTTTAACAAAGGAAAAGGTCGCCGTCCCGCGAAGGTTGCATGACGTATAGGTATCGTAAGCAAACCCTTCTCCGAGACGTTTGATAACAAAGCAATTTTCGCGTTGATGCGGATATCTCTTATGTCTCACTGACTCTTGCACGGAATCCTGTCTTGATCTACAAAAGCATGGATAACCTTGAGCGCTATTGCATTTATGTTTTTTTCTTCCGGGTGAATGTTTGCGAGTACTTTGGGATTTGCGATGCTGTCGCCGCAGTCACTGGATGCCAAGCCTTCTTATGCTGGAATGACCCACACCAGGTTCGATGTATCCTTAAGCATGCTTCCTCCACTTAATTCTCGTTGAGGGTTTCGGATAATCTCTCACTGGGAATTGAAGATAGGACGAAGTCGTCAGTATCGAGAAAGGCGATCCATTGCAGACGTTCCTCCACGGCACGCTCTTGCACCTTTTGAAGCACTTATTCATAGACTTGATTTAAACCCCTGACAACTCACATAAACCGGATATGCGACGAGCTCGCAGTTGACTATCTTGACGTGCATACTGAGTCCAGGGTACCTTCAAGCCAGTTGGAGACGTTGGCTGAGTTGAACTTCTCCATGTCCAAAGCAACAGCATTGCCGTTAATGAGCGCGGTTGGGATTTGCTGCAGTAGGGGCAATGCGCGGGCCTGCAGGCTTATGTTCCGTTCCTCCAAGATGCCATCAAAGATTGACGCTCTTCCCACGAGCTCCGTCGAGCCCACATGCACAATCCAACTGTGCGGCTTTGATACAGGCCAGTATCCACCGGAACGGTAAAACTGAGCAACATCAATTCTGACTCCTGCATTCGCGAAGTCAGCATCGTACTGAGTCCCTGCCCACGTTTGAGGAGTGATGCGCTGCCAAAGCGCAGTTTGTTCATACGCATGCCTTCGATCAGTTTGTGATATGGTGTTCCACCACGTCTCCAGTCGTTTCCTTCCACGATCACCGCCCCGCACCACAAAAACCCCTGAGCACGGCATCATGTAAGAAAACGGCATATTGGACAAGAACAGATAGTCCTGGTCGGGTCTCAATGCAGCCAAGCTCTGCGGCAATTTCCAACTCATGTTACGAAATACTGCATCGGAGTCAATCGACACAATCCAATCATATTCCAATGCGAAATGCCAAGCTGCTGGCAGCTTTGCCCATGGTGCGGACCGCAATGAGCTTCTATTGAAATGCCAGAGAGGGGCAGCAAATTTGCAATCTGAAGCTTTACTCTCCTTTTCCAAGGCAGCCCACATCATTTCCCGAAACGTAGCTGTCACTCCAGGCCTTGAATACACAAAATCGTAGCCATGCGCATCCGCGTACTGTTTGTTCATGATTGCGGTTTTCGCGGGATAAGAGAGCTGGGCAACTGTTGTGTTGGGATCAACACCCAATAATAAATCACGCGTCTCAGAGACCAAGATAAGAACCCGCCCTATCTGGTGAACAGGGCATACACAGCACTCTCGGAACATTTTCAGAGTCGAATTAGGCCCTAGACTGTCTGCGAAGACGTATGGATGCCCAGGCTGTTCGAATAGCTGCCATACCGGCTCCGGAGGACGTGGTGGCGTTGGGTCGCCATACCGTTTCCATTCTGCACCGCCTTGGTATATCACTTCACCCTGACTCTCCGTGCACCGGTGGCAACAGCTACTCGCAGCATTACCTCTCGAAATGGGTGTCGAGGTGCTCAGCAGAACGCCAACATAGCTCACATCCGTTTGGACGAACCATACGAGTAGCACCACTACAACACTGAGCACAATGATTCTAGCAAAAGCTCGGCGTGCCGCTAACATGAAGCGAGCTTTCTTATAAAGCGTTCCGATACATTCTCATGTGAGCGAGTACTCCCACAGGTTAAATGGCGGCGAAGGGAGATTAAAACCTGGAAAAACCTGGAGTGAATTCCGCCCTGCAGAAAAGTTGAATCGAAATTGAATTATTCTCGTTGAGTTCCACAGAGCAAAAGATTTGAGGGGCTGTCGTAGTACTTTTGGGATAGTCTGCCATGTGGTACATGGACCTAGAAACCTGAGGGACTGGGGTCGGAATAAAACGCTTCACTCGCACAGGCATTTCTCAGATTCAATAGGAATCAAACTCAGACAAATGGTTTGACGGAAATACGCACATAGAACCCTATTACCTGTAAAACAAAATTTCCTACATTTCCCCTCGTGGCCAGACTTTTTCCCTCGTGCCTAGACTTGTGGCCCCCGAGGCTGGGCTCTCGGTGATTTCGTTGAGTAAATTATTGGATGAATATATTCAGGGTCGTTCCGAATCTCTCTCGAGACATTGGGCGAGGAGATCGTCGATTCTGCCCTCTGCTACAGGAATAGTACCAGCGAGAGCTACTTTTGAAGATAGGTATCGCAGGGTCTGATCTGCGGATTGGAGATATCGTATTCGAATGGGATTAATGCTACCTGACTACATTGCACGTCAATGTCTGTCGCACCCGACATGGGCCTCAGAGAGGATGGAGGGAGGCAGGGAGGAAGGCAGGGAGGAAGGGGGATCAGCAGCGAGAAGAGAGGCAGTGCCCGAGACCTCAGTGCAGGAAGGGAAAAGCGGGGGAGAGGAATCGATGAAAGGGATGGAGGGAAATGCAAACGGGGAGGCGACTGCGAGGGAGGGAGGAGAGGTGTCGGGAGGGGAGGAGGGTTCGAAGATTGCCTTCGGCTCCATTCTCATTACTCCCAGGAAGGGAGGAGGGGACGAGCGGAAAGAGGTGGAGAAATGAGAGAAATGACATATCCGGGATGAGGCAGGAAAAGCGGAGGAGGCGGAGAGCAGGGAGGGAGGGAGCGAGGACGAGGAGGAGGAGGAGGGCGGAGGTCGGTCAGTCACGATGGTGATGGCGCAGGTCCTGGGCTTAAAGAAGAAGCTTCTGGTCACGTTGACGCACCTCCTCCGCCTCCACATTCATCAACACGAATCTCCTCTCGATCTTCCAGTGCTGCGTCGGGCCGTGCAGGAGGTGATACACTCACACGGTGATCGGGGAAGGGAGGGAGGGAGGGAAGGAGGAAGAGAGGTAGGGACGGAAGGAAGCGCTCAGTTGGATCCAGGCAGCGACACGATCGCTGTGGTCCTTGGCAGCGGAGGTGGTGCATGCCACCTTGACGAGGATGCGAAGGGAGGGAGAGCGGGAGGCAGGGAGGAAGGGAGGGAGGAAGAGGGACGGAGCCGATGGAGGAGGCGGTCCTGGACCTACTGAGGGACATGGGGGAAGCCCTCGGTCCCATCGTAAGAACGAGCCTTCCTCTTCCTCCTCCTCCCCTTCCTCCTTCCCTCCCCTGCTTCCTCAAGCAAGCCCATGCCTTCGCCCAGGTCTGGCATTCCCTCCTCTCCTCCTCCCTCCGCGACCTCTCCTTCCTTCACCTCCACCCCTCCTCGCCCTCCCTCCTCCTCAACGACCGTTCACCGTTCCCTTCACCTCATCCTTGCTACACCTCCCTTTTTCCACACCCACAAACTCCTCTTGGTTGCCCTGACGTTGACACACGCCCATGCCGTGTCTTGGGTTCCCTCCCTCC
>NW_005803863.1:0-67800 GCF_000240725.1 Microchloropsis gaditana
CCCCCCCTCCCGTCCAGCCCCTGCGAGCTTCCCGAAGATCAAGTCTTTGGCCTCAGCACCCCCGAAGGAGACCCCTGTATCCCCCCCCGTCCCCGACAAAGCATCTGGTGCCGGGCCCTTCGCTGGTCTTTTTGGCGGGCGCCCTCTTTCATCCTCTTCCAAGGGCTCCAACAGTATCGGGAAAGCTAAGGCAGGTAAAGCGCCCAGTAAGCCCTTGCCGCCCATGGCAATGCCAGAGAGCGCCAAGCCCGCACTCAAGTCAGCAAATGACAGCAAAGGTCAGTTTACCGGCATATTTGGTACTTCGCCAACAAGGACTCCTTCACCTCCGAAACCTCAAATAATGAAGCCTGCGGCTATTGATGACAAGAAATCGTCACAGGATGCAGGGGCTAGCGGCGGGATAGGAGTGTTCGGTGGACTTTTCGGGAAAGCCAAGGTAGAGACGAAGAAGGCTCAGCAGGTGCCCAAGAAGCCCGAAGGTTCGGCAAAGTCTGGGAAGTTGGACGAAGTAAGTTTGCTGTCTTTGAAGCAGACGATCCGCCGAGAACAAAAACAAGCTTTGAAATCCCTCGGGAAGAAGAATTAAGGTGTCAGGAACGTAAGAAATGGATGACGAAGCAAAGAGCAATGATGTTCGAGCCGTATGTGTGTGGCACACAGGTGAGAGTGCATTTTATGCGTGGGCTCAATTCATCTGTCAAAAGGTGCTGGAAAAACATATTTGAAAGAAAAAAAAGTCGGGCCGAGAGCTTTGGAGTACTTGTGACGTGTTTCCGGTCTCTCACGTCGCAGCCGGCTATCCCTAATCCTAACTCGAACAACTATTTGAGGAGGTTAAACATGTTCTGCACTTGTTTCTGATTTGAGCTTCTCCAAGTAAATCATAATTATTCGTCCATCTCTGCTAATTCGTTCGGCGTTTAAATTACCAATCCGTTTATTGTGGCACGACTTCTCAGACTTTGACCTCACTAACGGGGTCGTATGATCCTCAAACGGGGGATACTTTAAGTTCAACCGCGTCCCTTCCTTTTCGACGATGTATGAAGCAGACCACTTGCCGAGCTTGTGTAACCAATAACGCTTGCTTCCTGAATGAGATTTTGATCTTTCTTCCCTGATCAAATCCTCTTGCTCATAAGCT
This sequence comes from Microchloropsis gaditana, assembly GCF_000240725.1. Classification (NCBI taxonomy): domain Eukaryota; class Eustigmatophyceae; order Eustigmatales; family Monodopsidaceae; genus Microchloropsis; species Microchloropsis gaditana. Next base: position 1,148 of record NW_005803863.1, read on the forward strand.
CCTAGACCGCCGGAACGGCCTACTCCGTTTAACTGCTTTGTCAACTGAGGGGCAGTTTGAGACGACTTCGACGTTGGTAGTGCTTTTTCCTAACTTCCATCCTAAACTGATGGGCGAAGGAAATTGCGTGTTTTGCAGCATCGCGGCTCGCAATGCGCCAGCGCACAGGGTTTACGAGGATGACATGACGCTTGCTTTCCTAGACACAAATCCTTTGGCCGACTTTCACACTCTTCTGATCCCCAAACGTCACGTGACCAGCTTTGAGGACTGCGATGATGCAGCTGCCGCTGCTATGGGCGTTTCCCTGAAGAGATTGAGTTGCATCATGCGCGAATTGCGGGGGGATTTCAACATCTTACTTTCTAACGGGAAAAAGGCGGGGCAAGAAGTATGGCATTCGCACTTTCATCTCATTCCAAGGGAGGGACGACAAGATGGCTTGGGATACAGGTGGAAAGCCGGGCAGCTGCCTGCACAGGTTGAGATAACAGATTTTTGTGACAAGGCCATAGCACTGTATAAATCGTGATCCTGTCTCAATCACCTTTTTCCTTATCTTTTACGTCTTCTCTTTGCTTTAATCGAAAGAAGAATAGTGCTATCCTTTTTGGCAGTACGCTAAAAAGCAATGTAGTGACGCTTCCCCGTGAAGTTCGCGGGCGGTGTAAATCAATAGCACTCTTTGCACGATACATTGTCTTTTTATGAGTAAAATCTTTTGAAAGCATATCATTTACCAAGAATTAGTAGAAGCTTACGGGCGCCACAGCACCTCGACCGCATCTGTACGGAAGCGTTGTGTACAAGCAGTGTCGGACAGTGCGAAGGAAGCGCCGTACTGGTGTGCGAAGGCCCCCGCCTGCGCAATCATGCCACCGTTGTCGATGCAGTACCGATGGTCCATCGCGCACACACTTCCGCCACGCTCATCTGCCATAGCTTTCATCATTTCCTGCAAGCGCCTGTTGCATCCTACGCCGCCCACAATCAAGACCTGGCGCTGGCCACAATGAGCCATGGCACGTTCAGTGATCTCCACAAGCATGGCGAAGATGGTTTCTTGCAGCGAGAAGCAGAGGTCTGCCGCCGTGCACATGTTGGACTCAAGCTTTACCAGACCTTCTTTTTCAATGAAACTCAACAAGCCGGCGAACGATACGTCCATTCCCTTGACCACATATGGCAGCGCCACATACTGCCTGCCTTTCTTGGCAAGCTGCTCGATGTTGTACCCTGGGGAGGGGTCGTTGGACAGATTTAAGAGACGTGCGAAACGGTCCAAACAATTTCCTACGGCAATGTCAATCGTCTCTCCGAAAATTCTGTAGCGGCGCATGGAATACGCGATGACTTGAGTGTTGCCTCCGCTGACGTAAAGCACAACAGGATCCGCCGCTTTGGTTGCAACTCGCCCCATCTCTACATGTGCTACGCAGTGATTGACAGGAACAATGGGCTTCTTCCACAATCGTGCCAAGACTCTTGCCGCAACGGCGCAAGATCGAAGCGGGCCTCCCATACCGGGTCCTTTGGTAACGCAGATACAAGTAACTTGATCCGAAGTGACTTTGGCTTCGGCCAGAGCGAGTTGGATTAACCCCACAATGTGCTGCTGATGGTGCCAGGCTGTGTCACGAGGCAGAAAACCCTGTCCCGGGGGAGGAATGTATGTCTTTCGGGGGTTTGCTAGGATAATATACTGGTCTTCCTCGCGATCGTTCCATTTAGTCCGCGCCACGTGCTTGACGGCTGCGAGTGCTCCCCTCTCAAGCTTGTACTTCACGATTCCAACTCCAACCTGGAAAAATGAAGATTTTTTTTGAAGACTTACGATGGTACATATTAGAATAGGGGGAAAGCTGGTAGAACGAACCTTATTCGCACTGCCCTCAATGCCCAGAAAGTACTGGGAAGGCAACAGATCCTCGCGCGGCAGGGGGAGGTTACCCTCTATGCCGCTAATCCCCTCCCCCCCCGAATCCATCCAGCGTCTTTCGAACGAAATATGGTGCTGTCTACGCGGCTCTGTGCATTGAAAGTGCCGCCTCATCCATGAAACACTTTCTCTATATGTGTCCTACCACATCGCCTTGTTTCGTTTCGCCCCCTCGCGCTCTGCGTCCTCCTCGGGTCTCCCTCGGACTTCGAAGACTCGCCTGAACCGGCGGAGGTATGCCCGGCGATTCAAGAGCCGTGTGTGCACTCTGCTTTACATCGTATTCCGCTTCTCTTTTGTACATCTACTCCCTGTAGAACCAGCCAGTGATTGATATCTCACTAGTCTCGCTGGACATGACTCCTGCCGCGTCAGCTTTGGACATCAGGGGCGTTGGCAAGAGTCTGCTCGCGGAGTACAGAAAGGCAGCCAACACACAAACCAAAATTGTGGACCTTTTCCTGGCCTTCATAGTGGCGACTGGCGTGCTCCAATTTCTGTATTGTGCACTTGTGGGTACCTTCCCCTTCAACTCTTTCCTCTCTGGATTCTTCAGCTGCGTCGGTATGTTCGCCTTGACCGGTAAGTAGGGGGAGGCAACGCGGTGTAGAAGGCTCTCGTATCTCGCTACTACCTGACTCGGCGGATATCGACAAGCGAAGTCCTCATGGGGCTATTCACGTGCAAAGGGGGAGATTCTGACATAACCACCATAAGCGATCATTTTGCCCATGTGATACAACTGAACTGTCTCAGTTCAATGTCCGCAAAATATGAATCTCATGCGCCCATCCACGCATTATCCAACATGCATAGTTTCCTTGAGGCTTCAGCTGTCGTCTGAAAAGAATGTCGAGAAGGCATTCGGAGAGTACACGTTTTGCTGCCTTTTGCTCTTCTTCGTCGTCTTCAATTTCATTGGATGAGGCGTATGAGCTGGCGATCTAGAGCATTTTTTTTCTTATAAATAATGTCTCTTATCATTGAAAACTATGCATGAAGATGCTTTCGCTCACACTCTTTTTGATGATTTTACGGTTCTACGCCAGCTTTATTTAAAATTGTGTTCTTTCGCGCGTTCAACATGTCGTCCAGGGCTCTGAACCAGTAAATTTATAGGTTGGAGCATGAGTACAATCCGTTGCGTCTTCCTTTTCTTTTCTTTTCTCCTTTATCACCCGCTCCTGACCCTCTTGCTTGAGTGCAACGCGCTTGTCCACACCTCAATGTTCTTTATGAAGTCGCCGGACACGTATGTCGCCCCCCCGCACCGGCAGGTTCAGCTCCAGCGAGTCAAATCCCTCACAAGATACAGTGACTAGGATGCACAACAAACAAGTCGCGACGATATATCCCCAAAAAAAAAGTGTAGGAAGGACGTATGCCATCATCACAACTGTTGTAACTGCAGCAACCGCCACGACAAGCCCCTTCCGGAGTAACCTCTGATACCTGCTCTGACTCCGCTCATTCGCTAATGCGTTATCGTCGCCGTAACCCGAGCGAGGAGCATTGAGCTGAGAAATCGGATCAGGGGAGGTCTCTGAGGACGAGCGTGAGGACGTGGAGCCCACCGCATCCAGGTCAAATCGGAGTTTGCCGCGATTATAGAATGAGGTCAGCAACGCCTCTTTGCGGTCAAAAGACAGTTGAAGAAATTTTTTGGCATCTTCAATATTATCACGACACAAGAGCGGTGTTAGGACCAGGTCCCACCGCTTTAGATTGACGTGTATCTCACGCGGCAGCCGGCCGAGGAGGAGCGAGATATCCGAAGGGCGCTCTCCGGGCTCATAATCGACATAGCCTATTGTCAAGTCTATCACCGCATCCACATGCGGACGTAATATTTCCAGGCACGTGAGGAAGGCACCTGTGCGGGGATGCAACACGTACCTATAGGCAGACAAATTACGGGAAAGGGCATAATTACGATCCCGCTCTTGATTGGAGGGGGAGAGGTCTGTGCCCTCGGGAAATATTATTAGCGAGTTTGGTACCTTAAGTTGGATTAAATAGCGGCAGTTTCGTTTTAAATGGGCTAAGTCAGTAGAACGGTGTTTTTGGCCGCGGCGGATAAAAGGGAATAAGCATAATGACATGCCCCAACCCCACCACGGGAAGCAGCGCAAAGAGTCCTTAAGTATTACGCGATAGGAAGACAGCACATCGAAATATGCAGCCCACGACCAGAGCCACATCCAGTCTAGCCGTGTCCGATGATTACAAATAATAAGAACGTTGTCCTTCTTCGTGAAGGTGTCGCCTGAAATGATCAACTTTACCCCCCCAAAATTTTCAAGAAGCCATGCTCCGAAGGATAACCAATAAGCAGCTATCGTTGCCTCCCATAGTCTCAATACCCGTCTCACAGGTGCATATGGCATAATCAGCAACGCGATGGCAGGTGGAAGCATTAAAAAGTGGCAGAAACAGAAAGCACTCAGGAGTAGCGGAAAAAGGATTGCGATTCCTACATGAATTCGATTAGGACAAGTCTTGCAGGATTTGTTACTTCTCATCTAGCCATGGAGTGTAGGGGGAGTGGTCGGCGCATTGTCAGTTTCAAGGCATCCCATGCAGAGTGTCACACATGGACAATGAGCGAGGGCGGCGGGCTGGGGGCAGTCTTAGTAGGGCAAGGTAGGGCGGCATCACGGTGCTCTTCCGCGCTTCCTCCCAGACGGCTCTCATTCTTGCTATGCAAGTTTGTGCCTGCGAGGGGTAATGGAGAGAGGTGTAAGAGTTTACGGTTCATCTGATGTTGTATTTTTCACGTACAAAACGGATATTTATTGAAAAAATAGCAACAGATTGCTTGCTCCCTTTCTCGTAGCCTCCTCTGACTGCTCATGGAGCAGCTCAAGCGTCGCGGAAATGCCTTGTACAAGAAAAAAAAAATCGATGATGCTATTCAAGCCTATGACGAGGCATTAAATTTCCCTTTTGTTGCACCAGGAAAATTAGACCATAATGACGAGGTGAGATGTGGTGGGATATGTCAAGCTGTTAACGATCACAAGTGATGGCCGCACCGACAAATCTGGCAGGAGGCTCGACAAGAAGAAAAGAGAATACAAGAGCTTCGTTGCGCCATTTTTGCGAATCGGGCAGCATGTTATCTTCAAAAAGGAAGATTGACGGAGTGTATCCAGGTATGTCAGCCGATTTAGGATTGAAGGGCTGGAACATGTCTCTCAATTTCGAAATCCTTTCCTCTGCAGGATGCCACCAATGCTCTTAGATCGAATGGAAACTACGTCAAAGCGCTGTATAGACGAGCACAGGTACAAATTTAAGATCTTGCTCTCCCCATTGATTATTTGCCCACCTTTTTCTTCTTTTCCATCATGCCTCAAGGCGTATGCTGAACTAGGTAATTTGCGAGATGCGTTTCAAGACTTGCGTCTGGCGGTAAGTTGGCTTTTTGGCCAATTCAATGATCTTTTTTCCTCGTGAGCTGAATTAAGATTCTTTGGCCACGCACAGCTGGACCTGGATCCCTTCAATCAAGAAATTATACGTGAAGCGCACAGAGTACGAGAGTCTATTCAGAGATCTGAGGCCGAGCGTCAGAGCTCTGGTGTTTCAGTCTACCTCGCGTCCCTTGGAACAAATGATGAAGCATTCTTTAAAAAACAGAATAAAACTGATATGTGGGAAAAATTGATCAGCTTGGTAGGAAAGAACGCAACTGCGGCCGCTGACTTCAGCAAGCAAGGAGGTCCAAGCTTTTTGGAGGCGCGTGCGAAAAAGGGAGATGCAAAAGAGGTCCGTACTTGCATCTTTCTTCATTTTTTAGAGTATCTAGCTTATTTTCTCCCTCTCAATTGACCCAAACCTCCGTCCAGCGCGCTCTTGCGCTTCGATTACTCGCGGCTTGCTCCAAGCATCTTGATTTCCTTGAAGACGCTTTTTCTCCGCCCTCGAATGAGACCATATGCGAGACATCTTTCCCAAAACTCTTCACCAGCTTGTTGCCAAGCCATGAAAAGCAGAAGAACGGGGTAGAAGAGGAAGCTGTGCTGGAAATCGCTACAAATTTCATTCGCCTCGCCGAAACCAACAGACGCCGTACGCAATTTTTGACGCTTGCGATAGACTGCTGGATCACGCTTTTGACTCATCGACGGGTAAGCAATTGAATTTTGCCCACAAATAATTATATGCTCTCTAATTTCAGAGCTTTGAATTCGACGTGACGCTGATACGGTACATCATCACACGTATTAAATAGGAAACGTTTCAAGAAATAGGATTAGCCTCCCTGCTTTCCTGGAGCGCAAACTGTCTGAACGAGAAAGATCAAAGTCTTTCCCTTTTGTTGGCTAAGCCTTCCTGGACGACTCTGCTAAGGTATGTGGAAAGCTTGGTCAAAGAATGCCACACCTCCATACCCAAACCACTTTTTGACTACCAATTGTAAATAGGTTCCTTGAAGACCCAAACGATTCATTCAATGTCTGCTTGCGGCTCGAGGCGGCAGAATTCATAGGTCGTGCTTTTATGGTCCTCTTGTTTCATAAAGGATCAGACGAGGTGAAATCATTTGTCTCAAGCATTCTTGATAACTCGGTTAATGAATTACCTGCTGTACGTAAAGCTGAGCTTGAGTTGCTGGTCACGCTGAGTTTATATTACGCGGACGCCTCTTTAGGATGCTGGTTGTTTAGCACATATGCAGCTCAGGCCAAAAGTCGGGCATCTGTGTTATTCTCGGAACCGCAATACCAATTTTTTATGGCAAAATTATGCAACCAGGCGGCGAATTCAAGTGCGGGGCGTATATGCATGCGTGATCATTGTATGAACATTGTAATACTAAATATTATTAGATCGAACGATGCTCCGTTGGAGGCTCGCGTGGCAGCAGCATCCGCTTTCACAAAGCTCCACATTGCATCCAAAGATATGCCTTTAATTTCATCCGAGCTGACTGACATATTAAACTTATTGAGTAAAGGGCTTCAGGATTGGATTGGTGCATCTCAGACCTTGGGGTCAACGCTCATGCACCGACGCACGTTGTCAGAAAGCTGCGTGGAAATTATCTCATTTCTCGTTACACGGACTGCTTTTAAAAATGAGCTGATGTTTGGTTCTAGCCGCTGCATAGCGTGCGTTCCATTTCTGCTGGAGGTGATGGACCAGCGCGCTGAAAGGAGAACAATTGGCATGAGCACCAACATCAATCGGAGAAATTCCATTTCTGCGCTTTGTGGAAAAACACTCTATGGCGTGGCATTCTCGATGGCCTCTCTGACATTGAACAATGAGGAGATGAAAACTGACGCTTTACAAGAAGGAGGCATTGCTGTTGACGAATATGAGAATATCCAGAGGATCCTACGAATGCAGCAGAAACAGGTACGCCTTACACTGCACGACACACTTGTCAATCTTGTCGACAACACGGTAAAATATTGCTTTTTCTTATCAGCTTCCACAGACAGCAATAGAAGAAGACTTGGACACTGTAGACTCTGCACAAGATGTAGAGAAACGTATTCGAGAACTAGTCCAGCGAAATGTTATCGGAATCATACGCAGACTAGTATCACACACGGAAATAAGTGAAAGTACTCTCGATCAATTTGCCACAGCACTCCTAAACATTGCCACAATTCCAGCACTTCGTGGACAGTTTATACAGGACGGGGGATACAACACTTGTCTAGGCCTGGCTAAGGAAAATAGAGGGCTGGAAGTTACACGTCTGAAATCGGTGCAGGCTCTGGCGAAAGTAAGTGCTGTCAGAGATGGGATTCGCATTATCATTTGTTTGCTTGCATCCTGCCACATCAATGCGAAACCTCTCGCTTTTTCCATATTATAGTGCCTCATTACTACAGATCCCAAGGTTCTGGCAAGTCACCAGCGCACGGCTCCGATACACGCACTTGTATCGCTATGTCGCAATGTCAGAGCAACCGCCCTACAACAATTCGAATCGTCACTGGCTCTAACGAATCTCGCATCGTATGGAAAGGAGTGCATAGATTCGATAGCGCTTAATGGAGGGATAGAATCTTTCTTCTCTTTGCAATTTTCGGAGCAAACGCTTGTAAGACGGGCCGCAACCGAGGCGCTTTGCAACATGGTGAGCCATCCCCTTGTGCTTGCTAAGCTTGGGAAACCTGAGACTCTTAAATACTGGCTGAGTCTTGCAGAAGATTATACGAGAGATCTTCCGCTGTCTCGTGCTGCAGCAGGAGGATTAGCTATGGCTTCCAAGGACGAAGGTAATTCAGAAAAAGACTCACGCATCCTTGTAGGCCGGCGAGGGACCTTCCGGTTTGAAAGCGCGTGTTTTGATATGATACACACCCTGTTTGCCAAACACAACAGAAATAGTCCGATCCATGGCAGTCTTGTCTCCCATTGCGTTGAATACTTGGGGGTCGTTGCTTCGAAGTGGCGAAACAACTCTGATTCACCGAGCTGCAACCGCTATCCGTAAGTTTGCTGCTCGATTTATGTTTTACGTCCTATGATGCTCATAGACTTACCCTTCTCCCTCCCCAGAACATTTACTTTCATTTAACTGCACTCGAGAATTACTGTTCAAAGACGAAAATTTTCAAAACAGTCTGAGGGAGGCTGCGAATATTGATCACCTGTCGGAGGAGATCGGTGACCTGATTCGGATCGCATTATCTCAATTTCCTCGAAAGTGACTTGTGAAAAAGGAGCTGGATCATCGTTCAATGAATCTACTTTTTTGGAAATCATACGCATGTAAGAGAGAAGACAAAGCTTGCCTCACGGTGCTCCTGCCATCGGTCAAGGCTTCAGCTTTTTCCATTCTTTTTCGGATTCCTTAGCTGTCTTTGTTGACTGCTGGTTCATTTACTTTTACAGACTTTCTGTTGGGTAAAACTTTGGCGAAAGTAGCGCGCCAATCATTCGTGTATTGAAATTCCAGCAGGATATCGAATACGTGGTTGACAGCCAAGACCGGGCTTGACCCCAGCTGCACGTGTTCTCGCAACGGGAACCGGGCTGTGGCGATACCCTGTGCAAGCGCTTTATTGTAAGTAGCATGTTTGAGGCGGTTTCGATCCACTATACCTCCAATCACGTAAATCAGCCCAGGGTCTAATTGTGTGAGGACGTTGGGCGAGTCCGAAGTCAAGTAAACGAGCTTGTCTCTCTCTGCTGCGTACGTCTCCATGTAGGGCCGTGTCTCTCGATTAAACCCTTGCCAATTCTGCACTCCAGCTACACACGAAAGTCGTTGTTGTATGCCAGCTCCAAGTCTGTCCGTAAATGTATAGAGTAGGTCAAGGCCGGAGACCAATAAGTAAAGATCGTCAAGAAGTCTTACCCCTCTACATTTATACTAAACAGCATGTATGTGAATTACTCAGTTAACTTACTCAGCAATATGCACGGTGCAAGGAGCAAGAGCACGCTTGTTTGAGGCGTAGACGTACATAAGTTGCTGTCCCAGAGACTTCAGTTCCTTCTCAGTCATATGACTATCGAAGCCGCAGTCAATTACCACGCGCGCACCTTCCTCACACCGCCGCAGAAACGCCATCTGTGCTTCATGTCTTTGATTTTTTCGTTGTTCTCTGCGCTGCTTTCGCAGTAGTTGATCGTTCTTGCTTTCTGAGGTTGCAGCCTGTAAGTTGAGATTGTCGTCCTGACCAACCTCCCCACTCTGCCTGTTTGTCTCCTGTCGTGCAGCCCTCTTGGCTGCTTTCTTGGTCGCTTTTTTCACCTTCCACATCTCTTGTCGCCACAACTTTTTCGCTACGCTTTTAGAAACATCTTTCACGCGAGACGGTTTTCGAAATAAGAAGAGGTTGCCGCCCTTAACTGGTGTTGAAGAGGACGGAGCCGAGGCTGACGGCGGTGCGGGGATGGATAACGTGTCTTCACTCGCGTCGCGCACAGCTTCCGCTGCAGAGTTGGCAGACCTCTTAGGCTCCATTTCACCTAGTGTAGGTTGCTTGGCGAGATGTTTTGGTCGTTAATGAGTCCATGTAGTGTGAGTGCGTGTCGACAGAGGTCGAGTGCGAGGTTGAGCGAACGGGAGGCAACCCTGTCGCTGGCGAGGCCCCACATTGGAAGACGATAAGCACCCAAGCCCTGACCAGATTTTTTGAAGTAAGACTTGTTTAGCTCGTGTCCCCGACCTTCCAGAGACTGCATGATAAATGGAAGGCAGACGTGTTATTTAGCTCACACCACTGATTGCGACAACACAGGTGCCACAGCTAGTCTGGATATGCGCCACAATACCGCTCACTAAAACATAGTACCGACGAGTGGGTAGCACTAGGACGGACATCCACAAGCGCAGTCAAGTATCATGCAGGCAAGTCTGATATGATGTTCCGCGTTTGATTAGAATTTTGGTGAAGTTGCACAATTTGATATCGGTTATATCTATTCAACCTTCAACACTATGACACCGACAGGGTCGACGGATGCAAATTTCCCTATTCCAAATTACATCACTTATGGCTGTTGTGGCAGTCCATCCTGTTGCGGCCTTTGTTTCCTCGAAGCCTGCCTTCAATTTTAGGTCGCGATCTTTTTACGGCATTGTGAACCGTCAAGAAATTACGACTCCCTTCCGCGCAAACTTGGTAGGACCTGTGAATCCATCTCCCTGTAGGGTACGACTGAAAGCAGAGGAAGCAAGCAAAGAACCGGAAGGAGATGGTGGAAGGCGACGGAAGGTAATCAGGAAGAAGCGTGTCCGCAAGGATCGATCTCAGGAGGGTGGCGCCGCGTCAGAAGCAGGTGAGGCCTCGCCGCCCATGGATCCACGGCTAAAACAGGCACAAGAAGACATCATGAGAAGGGAGTTTGATCGAGAACTAGTTCTTGAAGAGTTTGCTACTCCCCGTGTCAAGGACCGGGTCCGGATTCCCACACCTAGCGCTGTCGTTGCGGACAGACAGTTGGAGAAAGGTGAGAGAGAGGGTAACGGACGATATGAAGCCAAACAAGACAGGCAAAAAGAACAAAACGAGAGGTCGGACACCCTCGACGCCGCAATAAATAGTGGTGTACCAGAGAATCTACGCTATGACCCTACCTTGGAGCTGCCGATCCCCTCGGAGACGGTTGTCTCCCTCTCAGACCTCGCCACCAAGTTTGACGCCGCCATCGAGACGAAGGGCACAGCACTCCCCACACTGGCAGAGCTGGGCAAAAAGGCGAAGGTTTCTATTTTGCGAAGGCAGCTGGAGGAGGAAGAAAAAGCGACCAAAGAGCTGGAACCCATTGATGACTACGACCTGAGCTCCGCCATCCTTGGGGAGGGCCGGCCTGTCTTGGGCATCGGACTACCGTATTTGCAAAGCTGCCATACAGTCATAATTCTTGTGAGCCTTTTGTGTGCTTTCATTGAGTTTCCCGGCTTTCCGCTGACAAATTTCCCCTATGAGTTGCGGGATTTTCTGAAGCAGGGCCTTGTGGCGGTCTACCTGATCAACGCCGTCTTGGCATGGGACAGCATCAAGGAGGCGCGGAAGCGGGACCAAAGTGTCTTTTTCTGGGCGCTTAAATGCTTTGTCTTGGGCGCGCTTGCCCACAACGAGCTGTTGCTTATCCGAGAAAAGCCTCAGAATGTCGCGTGAGGATGACAGGAAAAAGAGGTAGAGAAGCGTGATGAAGAGAGTACAATTTCAAGCGCTGTGACATTTCCCCACTGTATCATTTCTTTTTTCAGATGTTTTATAGGTTCTAATCTGATGATTCAGAGCTCTTTCATGCTTCTTCTTCACGACACTTTCGGTGCTAAAGTGCCCTGGCATCAACAACACTCGCTCCTACACTTTCTGCGGCCTGAGACGCCACGCGCTGTGTGCTCCCCCGTGGCCCCTTAAGAAGGCGGAGAAGGATTTCCTCATAATAAGCGACTGCACGCTGCAACTCAGGAATGTGGATGAGTTCGTGGTCGCTGTGTGCGTCCAAGATGGATCCGGGGCCCATAAGAAAGGCCTGGGCGGTGGGTTCACGCAGATCGAAGTAGGCTATATCCGTGTTAAAACACGCCACGTCCGTGGCATATCCTTCAAGCGTATTTAATTGCACGGGAGTATTCGCAGTGATGACCTCCACGTCCGCGCGATCGCCCACAGTTGCTCGCACAGTCTCTAAGACCTGCTCGGGAGGTGTTATCAAGCGGAAGACAAGGGTAGCCTCAGCCTCCGCTGCCAAAGCATTAGCAGCATGCCCGCCTTTTAGCAGGCCAATGTTAAGTGTAGTGGCCCCCAATTCTTCATTTTTAGGCCAATGAGCACGTTTAAGATCTTGCAGAGCGTCTACAAGTGGGTCGATGGCGGACTTTCCCAAGCTCGGATAACCGCTATGGCAGGACACGCCATGCGAAAGTAACCGCAGTTTCAGGAGACCCTTCTGAGAGCGAATCATTTTCGACCCTGTTGGTTCACCAACTAAAAGAAAGTTGGGGCGGAGGTTTAGACTGTTCGCTTGCTTCATACCACTGTGATCGGTCTCCTCCGAAACCACGTAGAGTAGCCCCAGGTCTGCGGCTTGGCCCGACTCGACCAGGCGTTGTGCCGCCAGTAATTGTGCGGCCAGAATACCTTTTGTGTCGCAGGCACCCCGACCTCTAATTATACCGTTTTGTCGATCCACGGTCGCGGAATAGAAGGGGGGTACCGTGTCAATGTGAGAATTCAACAGAACCTTCGGGCCTTTATCCCGACGTGCGACGCCAGTGCCGGGACGGAAGGCGTAGACGTTCCAGCGTTCACCCTAGGATGAGTTTTTAGAAGCCGTAAGTCCGTGACCTCGAGTATCGGCCAGGAAAGGGTGTTCATTTTTCTCACCTCTTCCTCGTGCCCGAGGGCGGGCGGCACCGGCTGAAGAACAACCTCCCACCCACGCTTGCTTAACCACCCTTTCAGAGCGTGTGCCATAGCGTGCTCACTCCCCGATAGCGACTCGATGTTTATGAGAGACTCGGCCAAGCGAATCACTGCTTCACCTGGTGAGTCCTCGTTTCTCTCGTCGATGTCAGGCAACATCGATGGCAGCGGCCCGGTCGGGGACTGGACAGTACTAGCTGACGAGGTAAAGGCCAGCATCCCAAGGAATAACCCTAATATGGAGAGGCGTGCCGAGACAACAAAATCAAGCCGTCCCGATGTAATCATGCCCTGCAGTGAAAGGTTTCGTAACACAGAATATGCGTGACCTTGACCAGTTATCCGGGAATGATCAGGGAAGACACGTGCAACCACCCCCCTGACAGAGTGCTGCCAGAGGCTGCTCGCTCTCATCGCTGAAGTGCAAGGGAAGCGCGGACGATGTGCGGCCGCAAGCTGATGAGGAGTGCGTTTCCAAGATGAAAAAACGATAGGTCATCGATTATTTAGTATCCTGATTTCGTGAAAGAATTGCTGTAAAGGAGGAAAAACGTCAAGCAACAAAACAAAAAGAGCCTTCCCTAACCTTTAGCTAGTTCACTTCAGGCCTGTAGAACGGGCTGACATGAATCCCCGAATCCCACATCATTGACAACACAGTACTTTAATAATGCCTTTGGCAAGGAGACTCATGGAATTTTTGTTCATGCTTTTGCTTGTGGAAGGCGACGGGCTGGTCGCGAAGATCTTTTTCCACAATAAATTGCCTACTCAGCTCCCGTGTTCCACGATGGCGTGTTGTCGCAGAAATCCAGCGAAGAATCAAGGTCGAAAGGGAGGGGGGAACGAGACTGAGCATGCGCATACGCAACCCCAACAGCTTTGTATCCGAAACCAGCATCACAAATCCGCGGAGGGGGGGGCCGACTTTGCTTCATCCCTCGATCCGTCAAGCAAATCAACTTCTCCTCTTGACTCTATTACAGCTTTCAAACCAGACATTTTATCTCCAAGTTCTTTTATTCTCTTCGCACTCATGGCTTTCTACATTGTGGATGCGTGTCTCTGCGACCTGTGGCTACCGCCAGCTAATGCGGTAGATTCTAGTCTCATAACAGAAATCGATGTAGCTGGGATCTTGCAGAAAGCTGGAAAAAAAGCGCTTGGAGGGGGGCTTTCGGGTGCGGTCGCGTCTTTAGTCCAACTTATTACGTTGATGTGGCTTCGCACCACCATGCAATACCAATACAGATATGGGTTGCCGTTTGCAGCCACTGTTCAGCAACTTTACAAGGAGGGCGGCATAACTCGCTTTTATCAAGGCTTGCCCGTCGCCCTTTTCCAACTTCCACTTTCCCGATTCGCTGATGTTGCTGCTAATGCGTTTATGATTGCTGCTCTCGATTCGTTTGAATCAACGCGCGGCCTACCTTTACCTCTAAAGTCCGCTTTTGGAAGCATCGCGGCGGGTACCTGGCGATTGGTATTGACACCTTTGGACGTGGTAAAGACAACATTGCAGGTATTATTCGTTATGTGATACGGACCTGAACTACGGCTGGGACGCATGAATTGATTGAATAGCGGTGTAAAATCTCTTCAAAGAGCTCACTCACTAACGCATACACAGGTCCAAGGCTCAAAAGCTTTGCCGCAGCTCGCAGCGCGGCTAAGAAGAGAGGGAATTCCTTCACTTTATCAAGGAGCTGTTATTCAAGCAGTTGCCACGGCTGCGGGACACTGGCCGTACTTTCTAACCTTCAATTATTTATCGTCGATTATCCCCGTACCACCTTCAGGTGAAATTTTTCCGCGTCTGGGTAGAAATGCCTTCTTAGGTAATTTTGTGGTGTGCCAAAGAAAAAGCTTTCGGGTTAATACTACAAGCCGTCGATTGGAGCAAATTCAATTTGTGCTTACATTTGATTCATGCACTGTGTGTGTCTAGGTTTATGCTCTTCCACAACATCGGACGTGTGCTCGAATTGCTTCCGCGTTATCAAAACTACCAAACAGACGTCAGAATCATCAATTACATACCGGCAAGCTCTACGTCACATACTGGATGAGGATGGCATTCAGGGTTTATTTGCTCGAGGCTTGCAAACAAGGTTTTTCGCGGGTTGGGACTTGATGTCGGCGGGCTTTTGGGGTACACTTAACATCAGAAGGGCTGCGGAAGTACAGGTGGCTTAAAGGGCATTTCTCCCCCTCCCTCACTCAGGTTGGCTGCAAACGCTCTTCAAGGAATGTTGTTTGCTGTGGTATGGCGGTATCTGGAAGAATCCCAGCTTCTTTTCGGAGGCTAATGCACGCAGCTCTATTGTGTATTTCTTCTGTTGCCTGTTATGTAGTGTGCAGAGAGCTCCATGCATAAAATTAGGGATGATCGTAAAACGGATTTAAAAAGATTGACGACTTTGCCAAGCAATTCGATGGAAGGCTTCTTTGGAGCTTTTTTACAATGTCAAGCATTTCACCGCATAGTCTTTGTTTGTCTTATCATATTTCTCTTCCATCGATGCCATTTCCACACTAAGGCGGTCTTTCAGCTCAGCTGGTCCAAGATTGCCGCAATGATACTGGATTATGATGTAGACTGAAATTTGGTTCAGAGCTCCTCAACTCCTTCCTGTTGTGTGTATCATATTTATATGTCGAGAGCATACCGCTTCTTTCCATTTGAAAATAGAAAAAAAAAATTATAACATCCCACAACGATGTCATCTAAAAGCAAGAAATGAGAAACAGAACTGCTTCAACATCTGTCAAATCCCTTACCTTGGCTCTGTCCATGGCTTCCCTTGACTTTTCTTCCACTGTATCCATCGCATTCTGGCCTTTCCGGTTTACGTGCTCTCCGCCGAAAACTTCCTTCATTTTACGTGTAGCAGTCCCCACCAGGGTTTCACCAGATCCCATCGTCTCATCTTTGATGCCATTTTTAAATGCAGCACCTTCTTCTCCTTTCTGTTTTACTTCGTGGGCATACTCTTTTGCATGCTCAATTTTTTCCCCAGTCACCCCTTTGACAGCTTCAATGTTTTCGTCCACTTTCTCTTTCCCCTGCTGCAGCATATTTGCAACATTGTCCTTCATCTGCCGGATCTTGCTTTGACCCTTCTGAATTGTCTCTTCTGTTTTACCCTTTGTCGTTTCATAGCCCTGCATGCCTTGTCGGCGCGCTTCCTTCATCGCCTCATTTGCACACCCCACACCCGCTTCTGCCCTTTCATGGGCGGACTCCGCCATTTCCTGACTTTTTTCTTTCGCTGAGTGGAAGGGTGCGGTCACTGTTTCTTTAACAGTATCGTATATTCCATGCCCATGAGCCTTCACTGCATTTGCTTGCTCATTCGCTTGGTACTTTGCTTCTTGCATGATAAGATCTGCTGGCTCCTTCGCATGATGGTGAAAGATGTTTCCAATTTTCTCTTTCGCACGCTCCATGACGTCTTCGCCATGCTTCACTGTACCTCGACCTTTTTCGTATGCTTCGTACTTCGGAGCCTCCTCCGCCGTCTCTAACCCTACGACGTGTTTGATCTTGTCTGCTGCTTTATCCATGAAGCCCTCCTCCGCAGCTGCCACTAAAACCAGCAATACTGCCCCAAAAGCGAGCGATCGAGTATTCTTCATGATGGAGCAAGTATTAGCTTGTCACCTTAGGAGAAAAGGGTCAGAAGATAACACCAGATCTATAGTCCTATGCATGTAAGAAAAAGGAGAAGGCGATGTGAAGAAAGGGCATGACTCCCGATAACACACCTTTTTATGGTTTCAAAAAAAGCGGAAGCTCTTATTTTCCTTGATACACAAAAAGGGAAGTGGATCATTGCTGCATGTTCTGATGTTGATTACATTTCTTGCGACTTCGTTACCGCGGAATGTTCCCGCTCGCCGTGTGGCACCATATAATGCGTAAGAATGCGCCTCACGGAAATCAATACGTACTACTAGAAATAGTGGGGAACTTGAGGATGGTTGTAAGACCCAGCTACGTCGAAGCACCAGCAGAAGGTAGGAGCATGGCCGGGAAAATCAGCCTGTTGGCATTGATTTCTATCCGTGCATCACATAATTTGAACATACTCAGCAGAACAACAACTTTAGTGACGTAAACGCCGAAATGCACCGATGGTGACGGAATGCGGCGTGAGACCGACGGGCAGCTGTCGGCGTTCATCTGCCGTCGTATTACCCAGAAATACCTACGCCTTTTTTCTGTACAGTGAATCAGACTTACTAGCCATCCTCACGTAAGGGCCTCGTAAAAAACATACAAAGAAATACATTAGACCTTAAACATATTGCGAGCCATTTTTTGCATTGTTATCCGCCCTGCCTTCGATGAGTGGAGAAAGGATAGGAGAAGACGAAGCCGTAATGTCAGGCACCGAGATAGAGACAACCTCAAGGCTTTCAAGCAGACGTACCAAAAATAATAACTGTAAATAAAACAAAAAAAGCATCTGTCGGCCGAGCGTGTGCCCGTTGCTCATCAGGAAAATTACAGGAAACCCCGTTTGGGCATGGAACCTCTGTTCCGTTACGCTTCGCGCGAGCGCAAAGCAAATGGTGTCCCGAATGCCCTCTAAAGTTGCGAAAAGGGACAATGTAACTTCAGGAAAAAATACTTTCAATAATTAATTCTTTGCCTTAGTCAGGAGACAATCCACACTTTTTACATCATTTTCGAAGAGTGAGCGTAGGTGAGTCTCCACTTGTACAAAGTCGCACGATCCGACTCGGCCTTTACATGCCTTCACATCCATTGGAAAGAGCAACAAAAACACCTTGAATAACGCGCCGTCGGTGCGACAGGAAGGAGAATGCGACATGAGATGTGTGCACGCTCTTAGCTTTTCCTGTCGAGCGTCGACATGGTAAATGCCAGTATATCGTGTTGCACGTGTTTTGCAGGGATGACTTATCTGTTGAAGACTGAGCGAAAGATCGTCTTATGTTCAAATCATGAAGGGCACGGGGAAGAAAATTGGGACAACAACATTCAGCATCTCTTCCAGAAGCGTGAATGGGGTGGACGGTGAAGTAAGTCTTGTCTTCTAGAGAAGGAATTTAATGCCTGAATATATCATGAAAAGACATGCCAAAAGAAATGAAAAAATACCCGCACTCTTGCCAAAAGAATATCATTTGCAGACTATTTTTCATTTCTGGCATTTCACATGGTAACGCGTGGGGAATCTAAGTAGTACAAATCATACCTTCCGTCATGCAATACAAAGCCCCGCTCCAGGGCTAGAAAGAGAAGGACTGCAAAAATGATTTTGAAAGCGAAGGAGCTAATTCCTTCCGAACGCCAGCGCTTTTCCCGGTCTTTCCCATCTTGAATCGAAAACACCCTTTCATCAAGGATTGCTGATTTCGTCTTTAACTCTTCAAGTAAGGCACGGTTTTCAGCCTCAAGCTGCCTCACTTCTTCGCCCTGAGCGCCCTCCAAGCGTTGACTTCCGCTTTCTCGAATTGTCTGTAGCTGCTCCAGCTGCATGCTGCTAGTGGATGCTACCCATCGATAAAATGCTCGCCGCGAGTTTTTGAGCATGTGTTTTGTGCGAATATTCATCAACATTCTCCGAAGCACAAACATGGAAATGTTTTGCTGGTCTTTTTCAACTCTTTGCTTCGCTTTTTCCATTTGATGCATTTCTGCGGCGATTCGACTTATCTCCTCGTTAAGGGTAGTGACCTGCACGCGCGAGGATATGACTGGCTTTAGCAAAAGACTATAACACAAATTACATCCAAGACTATAACACAAATTACACCCAAAATATAGATAGAAAGGGAGAAAGACTAGATTGATTTGTGTAGGAATCCGTTATAGGAATCCGTTCACATACTAATTTCGCCGCCATACCGTTTTTTCGAAATGCTGTTGATGACCCTCCCGCTCCTGTTCTAGAGCATCTTTTAGAGCATCCACGCAGCGCATCAGCTCCCGTTTTTCAATCTCCATCTGTACTCCGGAATGGAAAATTGACAAAATCATGTGATGTTACACAAGGGGAAAACCAGTCACTCACAGCCACATCAGTCAACTACCATTACCTCGCCAACCTGGCTCAGCGCCTCTTCCAGAGTCCTAACGCGCTCTGATAGAAGTCTATTCACGTCCTCCAGTCTCTGTATGGTTGAGTCCGCGGGCTGTTCAGGCAGCTCCATGTCAGCTTCATGCGTTGATGAATGGTGCTCGGATACCGCTACATTCATAGCCGTTGTTCTTTCCTTTTCAAGTTGCTCCCTTCGGAAAGAAACCAATTCCGCTTTATAAACCTCGATCTCATCCCGGAGGGATTGTATCTCCTCTTTCTCTTCCTGTGAGAGCTCCTCGCGCGTGCCCTGTCTGCCCGCTTCATCCGCCCTCACTCCCATTTCGTCGCGCGCCCGTTCTACATTGGATAGATTATGACGGAGGATTTTGACAACCTCTTCCTGTTCTTCGATTTGTTTCCGCAAAGATCGCGCTGTAGTCTCCTCTTCATGTACCGCATTGCGTAAGGCATCATCCCATTTTAATCGAAATTGCTGCAATTCCGCCCTAAGCTGCTCTGCTGACTGTTGCTCCTGCAAGATCCGTGCTTCCAAAGATTTTTTTGCGGCTTCCGAGGCATCCAAGGCATGCACAAGAGCACCAACATCCGATGAATGCCGCCGCGAAGACGATGAAGTCACAGAAGTTCCATAAATCAAAGTTCCTGCCTTCAGTGATTCTTCATCTAGTTGGCTTCGAAGCGTTTGACTTTCCATTTCGACGGACTCCGTCGCCTTTTCCTGCAGCGTTGCCTCCTCAAACAAAGCGTTGTTAGAAGGAGCGGCCTTTTTATAATCCGATATATACTTTTCAAGCTCCTGTATCCGAGAATTTTTGACTTTCAGCTCCTCCTCAAGGTATTTTACTGATGTCTGACCATTTTCCGCTCCTTCCAAGCGATACTGCAGCTCGATAACAGATTTCTGTAACTCACATATAAGGACCTCCTGCTCTTCTGTTCTTGCAAATCGTCTCTGTCCAGTATGGTCGTGGAACTCTTGCAATTCATGGTCCCGCTGCGTGTGACGTTCCAAAGCAAGCTGTAGCTCTTCTATGTGTGCCTGTAACCAATGATTTTAATATTATTAGAAGCCCACAAAAACGTCACCAGACCACAGAGCTACAGCGAGTATCGGACAGTCGTTTCTCACACGCGCACCCTAAATCTACCTGTAAATTTTCCTCGCGATGCTGGTTCGCTTCGCGCTCATTCGCCACCATCGTCTGCAGCTCCCCTAAAGAATCTTCATAATTTACAATTTTCAGTTCACGAAGCTCCAACTCCTGCGACAGACTCTTTCGCTGTCTCGTCAACTCCGCCATCTCTTCTTGCAGCTGTTCACTACGCTGCCTTTCGCTCGCAAGAAGGCCTGCTTGCTGCTCCAAATCGGCTGTCATTCGATACAAAATTTATGAGCAGGTATGACGAAATGAAAAGGAGTGAAAAAGACCCACATGAAAAGGAACTGGTACGTCCTCATCGAGGGGTCGGCCCGAATATGGCGAGAGAGAAGCTCCCCCCATCACTCCCCATCACGTCCTTCAACGTGCAACGACAATTTTCAATTTTTCTTACCTCTCAATCGAAGAGCTTCATCTTTGATAAAGCCTAGGGCGCCTTTTGCGCGAGAAGAAAAAATGGAATGGGATGGGGTCTGCAGGTAGTCCCCATTAGGAGTTTCGAGCATGCCCTCTTTATGGGCGACCGGGTAAGTTGAGGAGAAAGCAGAAGACGGCGCTGAGCCCGCCATGACAAGAGAGACAAACTCATGCACTGCGGGACTGAATGCGGGACTCAGGCCGCCCTTGGCCTTGTCTTCGAGCAAGAAAACGGATGCTCGACTCTCATCGCGTACTCGCTCCAGTTCCTCTCTCCGCCTCCGTATCTCTTCATCGATATTCTCTGCCCACCCAAGTTCGTCAATGGCGTTGGAGTTCTCGCCATCGGTGCTAGCTACTGGATTCTGGGCCTGTGAAAGCTGGTTCAGGGGTTGCTCTATGTAGTTACGAGGGCGCGAGGGCGCCAATTCCGCGTCGTATTCGCACTCGAACGACAGCCTGACTCCGGCGGAAGTTACAGGAACATCACTGCTATACTTATCAAGCTGCTTTGATGTGCGGGACGATGATGGCTGCGGTGGTGGCATGTCATTGAAAGCACTATGGTTGCTCGTCGTGAATGCCGTCGACATGGGCGTCTCCGATGTGGCAATAGCTACTTGTAAATAGACGGCAAGAGGTGTTGGGCAGCTGGAAAAGACCGCTCGGACTTTCAGATGGCGGTCTATAAAGATACCCTGTTTAATGTCAAGAGTTTGTGGATCAATGTGGTGAAATGGAGGCCAGAGTCTCGATCCTCTCTCCTGGGAGGCCGGAACGGCGTCGCCCTCCTCGAGACGCCGCCTCTCCTCCCCTCCCAGCTTGAGATTCCACTTCCGGCCTCGGAGCCTGCCCCCCGGCTTCAGCACACCAGAAAGGGCCAGCCTGCTGCATACACCATATCAGTGCAATTGTACAAAATGTTTGAACGGATAACTTCCCGGATCCCTCACTTTTTTTTGGGCGCCTGAGAGCTCCCACAACTCTCAGGATGGCATAAATCATAACCTTTGTCTTCTATGAAGAAATAATAACGACTGCATATTTGCATTGCCCCATCAAACAAACAGTTTTGAGATCTTAATTCAATTTTTCTATTGCTATGGCGTCCGGTGGCATGGCAGAGCTGAGAGCTGCTGAGCAGAAGGCTGCTCAGATCGTCCAAGAGGCGCGGGCAGGTAATAATTCAGATAGTGACATGACATGCCCGCCAATCGTTGACTTGCATCCAGTCAGTGAAAACATATCATGCGCAAACTTAATACTGAGGTGTAGAGGCAGAGATGCATGTATTTGAGAGCATTTACCGACATGGCATGACAGAATTCTAGAGCTGTATACGTGAAAAATGCTCCCTCGTGTCCGACCCTCTGTTCATTACTTTTCCATTTCGGCCTTCTTAGGTCATGATTTGAATTATGATTCCGATACAATTTAGCCCAAATCGCTACACTAATTTATTTATTCAGCTATATAGCTGAATCTACACCTTTTTGCTCTCCCGGACACTCGTACACAGCACGGGGCCAGCGACTCAAGGAGGCCACGGTGGAAGCGCGCCGGGTCATTGAAGGCTACCGGGACGACAAAGAAAAACAGTTTCAAGATTTTGTGAAAACGGTAAGATGTTGCGCTTGATCTTGAACCGAAAGACCGAAAGCAAATGTTAATTCTACATGCACGGGGATGTTAGTTTGAAATTCTTCGGCAGCGCTCTATCACCTTTCAATGTGTAAGGATTTTCCGCGCTCCATTTCTATGCTTTGTAATCAATTTAACTTTTTCTTGAATGTTGGTAGAAATATGGAAGCAGCGGCTCACAGACGGCAGACCTAGACAGACAAACAGAGGCCGAACTTGCCAAGCTCAGGTATGCAAGCGGTGGGCTTCCTCCACATACCATATCTAGCACCATAGCACAAAATGTGGTTCACTCCATGCATAGGCCTCTGTGCATGTCGCTTTCCAATTCTCATATATATGCATCACACATGTCCACTGAACTCCACAAGCGCGGACTTCAAACACAACAAAGATGTAGTGTTGGATGTGCTTGTGGATAAAGTTACCAACGTCAAGACCGTAGTGCCTGAGGCCTGGGGAGTGTGCACGAAGTATTGATTTGAGTATATGACAGAGAAGAGCGCGTTTGAATTTGTCTTGCGTGATAAAGCGCCACCACTTTCGCGTGTGTCCATGGATGGCAAGACCACCACAAATTGGAACGCCATGGAGGAGCTGCCTGGGATGACCAGGCGGAAAATTTCACATCATATAGGGGTGCATGCTTGGGTGATACGGGTCAGCCAGAACAAAAAGAATTCAAGGCCGAGTTATAAGGGCACGAATTGTGTGGGAATACAGTTGTAGGTGTTCTGTGCGTGATCCACCGTCCAGTAATTTTAGCCCAGCTCATGGTGCCTCCCGAAAGTCCTTTCATCATGTCTTCCAATACCTTCTCTCATCTCATTTAATCCTTCGACTTGCTAGTAAATCTGTATGACTCGCTCAAATTCACAGTCGACTCGACGGTCGGCTTATGGTCTCGGCGTTGGCGCTCAGCCCACTAGATGGGGTCATTGCCCGACTTTTGCTTTCGACCCGTCGGGACATGTCAGAGACCAATTCCCGTGGCAACATCTGGGGCTTGAACAGCCAATGTCCACCGTCTACCACCAGAGTCTCGCCCGTTATAAAGCCGCCGGCGGACGAGCACAAAAAGACAGCAGCTAGCGCGATGTCAGTCTTCGTTCCCATGCGGCCCAGCGGGATCATCTCAGCCACCAGCTCGTCCACGGCCGAAGAATCGTCAGTAGGCGCCAACTTAGCCATGCCGGGTGTGTCGGCAATGGGTCCCGGCGCAATACCTACGACACGAATCCCAAAGCTGCCCCACTCCAGCCCCAGTGACCGTGTCAGGCTGTCCACTGCAGCTTTGGCTGCTGAAGCGTGCGTTTGGTACCATGTCGCGCCGTAGTGCAATGTGGCACTAATGTTAATGATCAACCCACCCTCTGGTGCTACTTTTAGCGCTTTAAAAGCGGCGCGACTCATGTTGAAAGACCCTACGGTATCGATTTCCATGACGGTCTACGCGAAACCATCCATGTGGGGTGGAAAGAAAGCTTGAGTTCAGCCTCTGTTGCACAAAAGCCTCTACATCGCTCCTCTAAATAAGTGAAACGTCATCCTAGGCGTGCCAAGATCGGTAAAATTTCTGAAGCTGCCATCGGTTTGATAAGGACACCTATATATCTATATACATATACATGTGCAGGAAAGAAAATGACCGCTCACCCTAAATCCTTTTGTGCTTAAATCTTCGCCTGCTACCAAAAAATTTCCGGCAGCTGCATTCACGAGAATAGACAGAGAGCTGTGCAATAAATAAAGCGACATTCGAGCATGAGGTTGGGGAAGGCAGCCAGGCATCTTCTGAGAAGTCTCATCCAAAGGACCTTTTAATTTGCCACTCACCCAAAATCGTGGACTGCTTTTTCCACAGCTTTGTCCGCATCTTCTGATTGTCGTACATCACCTTGTACCCCTGTTTTGAGGAACCTGGGAATGGTAAAACACCACCGACTCTTTAGGAAATTCTCTTCGGACCTACGATACGTACATGTCGCTTGTACGGCTTCCTGTGCCAACAAACCTACAGCCTTCTCCAGAAAGGATTTTCGTCGACCCATAATGATAATCTACGTATAGCGTATAAAGTAAGTGTCATGCTCATGTGGTGAATCTCTGCGACCGTCGCAGGCCGCAGCCGATAGTCTTCTGGTTTGAAACTTCTGACGATGATACCTCGCACGTCTTACCTTCGCCCCGTGTAGACCTAGCTGGCGCGCTACCTCAAACCCAATGCCAGAACCGCCACCTGTCACCAACGCAACTCTGGAATGCATAGAGCGGACAGGCGGGATCTTTAGCTGTTGTAGCGTCAATTGCCTGATGTGAATTTCAGGGGTAAAATGTCCAACTATGCGTCCGGAAATATCCCGGCCACACCCACCTTCCCGCCAGTATGCTGGTAACAAACGGGGATGCAGGTAATCTAGACATGATCTTGTCTCGCGTTTTTCAAATGCCCTGTATGATTTTCATGAGCTCTAGGTGTGTGAGACCGTGAGAAAGATGGACCGCACAAGACTGATTGATTGACAGGATTACTCAACATGTAGTTTCTTAAAGTAGACGTCAGGCCCCCAAAACATTGCAATGACAGCCGCCTGGTGTGCTGTTTGCATCTTGAGTTGACGCGAAAGAGGGTCAACTCCGCCTAGTCCACGGGGGGGAAGTACACCTCCCACGTCTGGCGAGTGACCCCCCTGCGAGAGCGTCCACTTCCTCCCTAAGCATGCTCCCAATTTTACGGACGATCAGAATCGAATCTGTGGACTCTTCAATTCGCATGGACAGATCTTATTTGAACCGCGTGCCATGTCTACAACAGTCTCCAATTGTCAATCTCTAACTAACAAGTTGTAAGCCCGAGCATCGCCCGGTATACCATCTTGAGCCTGAAGTTTTAACACCATCATAACACCTATGCTCGCACGCAATCATCTCTTACGGAACAGGCATGTTTAAGCGCTTTGTTTATAAGAGTGGTCTTCTTTTGAAGGGGACTGCTGGGGCGATCAACGAGCCGACCTTATCTTCAGTACAAGCTGCCACAGCAGGTCTTATCGTCTTTGCTGCCAATCAGACGATTCAAATAAAAGAAAGCCGCCGATCAATGACATTTTCAACACAAAAAAAAGGTATATGTCTGATAACGGTCTTTGCTGCTTCAATGCGAATTATTTGAATTCTCAATGAACTGCTTTACTTCATCTATGTGCAGATGGAGGCAAGATAGCCTCGAACAAGCCGCTATCCGTCGTTTTACAAGAATTTGAAGCTTCCCTTGACGCCAATGTATGTGCTGTATGGGACAGAGGGTGTCATACAGAAAGGATCTTGTGACGTCAACTAAATCAGAAATTCCCGTACTCAGGAACTGCGACCGCTTATCGCAGAAAATGCTGAGGAGCTGCTCAAAGAGGCAGCGGATGCTGTTCCCTTCGCACCGGGTACACGGGGATCTCGACGCAAAAAAAGACAGCGTGAGCGCTTACGTGTCGTTCGGGTAAGATTTGATGAGAGACGGGCAGAGGGAGATATGTAGGAGAGCCGACAAGGGATAAATATTCATCTCATCTGCTTTTCCTATATCGCGCCTTTCCGTGCTTCTGTGTGTGAAAAAAGCGCGCTGACTACATCAGAAAGCTTCAGAAAATTGCTAAACATGAGCAAAAGATGCAACGACGCTCTGTGGCCGCTGTTACTGAACGGCTAGGAAAACTGGGTTTATCTTTTCCAGTCAAAGATATGAAGGGGCTAGAAAGATCTGAAGCGCAGAAAGGTGATGTGTGAGCAAAAAAGAAAAATCGTGACACTTGCCCATGTAGCGTACCTAATAACACACGTAAGAGGTTCTCTTCCTTTAGTCAAATCGTTTCTAAAATACTTCGGGAGAAATTGGCCCTCCGAAGCTTCCGTTACCAAAAATACAGGATCTCCCCGTCGAAATATTCGGAGCTGAAGGCCGCGACCTTCTTCGAAATCCACTTCTAGCTTCCTTCAGATGGAACAAGATCCTAGTGTACCTATGAAGGAGCTCTTCCCAAAACCCGTGCTATCCGAGGCACCACAGCAATCGTCAGAATCATGCGTAGAGGTTCAGTAAATTTCGTAAGGACCCAAGCTACGGCAAAGTTACCCGCATGCGGGTTAGTTTGTATGGTTTCAACAAGCGGCTCACTCCAAGAATAATTCTCTAGGAGGTGCGTGGCTTTCTCCACCAGCCAGTTCGAGTCCAAACCGTAGTCGAAAGGGGTAAGACCTGACTCTACCGCTGCAAAGAGTGCACTAAGTGTCACGACATACACGCCAAGATATGTTATCACGGCGACTGCTCCATATCGCTTAACCATCAAACGCAGCTTTCCCATTTTATTGACATCTTCTTGAGGCCTGGAACTTTCCGTTCCCATTCCAGCAGGTGCGGCACCCCCTTCGCCTTGGCTCCTTAAATTGCCCTTGCTCTCAATATCACGACCATTGCAGGTGGTGCTGCTGCTCCTTTCGCCACAGCTAGTGCCACTGCCCAACCGCGTATTGGAGCCTGCAAGGCGATGACTGATGTGAAAAAGGCCTAGTGAAAGATTAGGGGCTCTCCTTGTGACGTAAAAATCGTCCAGAGCATCTAGACGATCGGCCCGCCGTATCCTCGCGTGCGGGCCACCAAAATCTGCATGAATGTGTGTTTTGAACGCCAAATACCGCTGAGGACTAGCCGATACAAAGCAAAGGCGACTTTGTTCATGACTGGACAAAGTTGCTGTGGGTCTGATCCATGTGAGACCACAGACAGGAGAGCGCATTGGAGCTGCACAACTAAATCGCAAGAGGCCCACGACGCCGCCTTGACCGCGAAACATACTCAGCGATTATGCCTACGACAAATTTGAGAAGTGGATAGAATAATTGTGAGTTTTTCCCGAAAGCGTGCGACTTTTTCCCCTTAGAGCCTTGATTAGCTAGAGCGTGCGTGGCCGGTCTCAAAAAGCTTCTTTGGGGGGAAGGAAACAGAGCCGCGCCCATGGTAGAGCATACTTCGTCATCATTTAAAAAAACGAAGATGAAGAATAATAAGAAACAACCTTGATGGCTACTTGTAGTCTTGCCCTGTCCGGCGAATGATGCCTGGCAAGTGTTGAGGAGGCCAAGAACATGGGGCGTGAATCTCGACGACGCGTATTGTCCCAATCTCGCCGCCGCCGCCTACTCGCTCACAAGCCTTGGCGCGGGGATGAAGAAGAGGAAATGACAAGCTTGTTCAATCCGCCTGGTATGAGTGATCGTCTTAGGATTGTTTCGATGCACAATCAAGATTGCACCATATCCAATGAAAGTAAGTCATAAAAGCATAGCATTGGACACAGCGACGTAGAAAAAAAACCTCCCGATTACCAACAAGCTTGACCCATACATACGTCAACAGGTAGAACAAGGTCTATTATTCGTTTGGTGTTCGATCTTCAAGGCCTTTCCCGAACATAAGGGTAGACGAGGTTATGGCACGGAAAAACAGAATCGAGGTTGTTGAAAGCAAAACGCCTGCTGAGTTTTTCAGTGAGCATCAATCCATCTGTGGTTTTGACAATGTAAGTTGTTTCAAGGCTACGGGCATATGCCGCTTGATTGGCGTGGACAATTTCGCTCTCATGAATGTATCTGTTTTTATAATTTGACACGTCCACCGGAATAAGTTTGGCCATGCGACAATTCTTAAGATTTTTAGAAGAAGCACACTGAAAAATACTGTGAGCGCATTTCAGCCAGACGTTCGTCGTGAACGAGAAGTGCAAGAAGGATGTGGTTTCATTGTTTGTATAGCTTTAGTTTATTTCTGTACAAGATGACATGGACTACCTGTCCGCGATTGAACGCTGTATTACCTTTTCCTCCCTCAAACTAAATCACACAGCCTGGACGATCACTGTATACTACTGTTCGAGAGTTAGTGGAGAACGCGCTGGACGCAGCTGAATCAATTCAAGTACTTCCTCATGTATCAGTCGTCATCGAGGAGATTACGGAAGACGAGCTCAATGAACTGCGGGGTATGGAGAGCCGTGAACGTGTGGATTTGGGACTCTTTCATAAGGCAACAGGAAAAAGGAGAAGCGGCGGTGAGATTCAAGAAGTGCTCGCAGAAAACATGAAAGAACTCCACTCTGATGCTCTTGAAAAGCAAATGGGACAGAATTCAGCGGCCTTGTCGAATAAAAAAAAAGGTGACCGCGGCGCTCGCAACTATTATCGAGTCACATGCGAGGATAATGGATGTGGAATGGCTCACGAGAAAATTCCGGATATGTTGGGACGTGTGCTTTCTAGTAGCAAATATGGCGTGCGTCAAACTAGAGGGAAATTCGGACTTGGTTCCAAGATGGCATTGATATGGTCCAAAAAAAGTACTGGTTTGCCAATAGAGGTACGGAGCGCGCATTCACTTGAAGAAAATCATCCCGCCGCGTACATATCCCACTGTGTTCTGGACATTGATATCTATCGAAACCAGCCCTTTGTGAAATTGCATGAAAAAGTGGCCAATATTAAGGGATGGCGAGGAACGCGTATCGACGTGGTTGTTGAAGGCAACTGGAGCACATATAAAACGCATATTATGACGTATTTTCAGCAGCTCGCCATCATCACGCCCTATGCGCACATGGAATTCACCTTTCGCACTTTATCAAATGCGTCCCGAGAGGTTATCACGCAGTACGCTCGCCGCTCTGAGCATATGCCCCCACCTGCTCAAGAGGTTAAGCACCATCCGAGTTCCATCAATCATCTCATCATACAACAGCTGATAAAGCGCACAAGCACGAAAACGTTTTTAAATTTCTTATGCACCGAACTTGCCTGTGTGACCCGGCCTTTGGCTGCTCGCATTGTAAAAGAGCTCGGAAATGGATTCGCTGAAAATATGGTACCAGAGGATATTGATGCCAACAAAACAATTCGTCTCACTTCCATGCTCAAATCGATCTCTATCTTCAAGCTTCCTGACGGAAGCTGCCTTAGTCCTGCCGGCGAATACAATTTGCGGCTCGGGATAATGAAAGAGCTTCATCCGGATGTAAGTAGAGAAAGAGCTCAATGCTTCAGAGGTACCACTAAGGCCGGAACCGTCACAGGGCAGCAAAATGCTGTCAAGCCTGATGCGCACTTTGTATTAACTCCTGCGTCAAACCGATCCCGCTTTTCTATGTATATGTCAGTATGTGGCGACAGTGAGTGAACAGGCAGCGGCTTTCGAAGGACATCCTTTCGTAGTCGAGGCAGGTGTCTCACTCGGTGGAAATGCGTTGAAGGATGGCATCAACGTATATCGTTTCGCTAATCGCATCCCGTTGCTCTTCGAGGTAAGGCATGAAGAACTTCTCTCTTCAAAATAATTTGAGCGATTTCAGGAGTGAAGAACTGAATCAAAGACTCTTGTGATCTTCTTGCTGATAGGCTGGCAACGACGTTGTGACGCAGGTGGCGAATCGACGCATCAACTGGCAGTCTTACAAGATCGATCCAAAAAGAGATCGCATTGGAGTTTTCGTCTCTATTGTTAGCACCAAAATTCCTTTTAAAGGTACGGGTAAGGAATATATCGGTGACGATACCGAGGCGATTCGCAAAAGCGTCAAAAGCGCTCTTCAACGATGCTGCAAACAGCTCAAGCAGCATCTTCTTACTCGAAATGCCGCCAGGTATGTCAAAAAATTTTGATCTTAAAATAGTAATGGACTTTCTCGAAGACATAGATTCTTCGGGATTTACCGAGTCAAAGAAATTTAGGGAAAGCATAAAGTTTTACTTCCCTTTCGCCCTATCCTGGATAATCCTTAGGGACGTGAAGGAGCGGAAAAGAAGCCTTTTGCGCTATATGCCCGATGTGTCAAGGGCAATCGCGGCGGTTTTGAACAGCATAAACAAGCGAAAAAGAATTGTTAATTGCGAGAATTGGACAAGCAGTAACACAGACGGCTTTTCGCAGCCACAAAGCGCAAGACACAAACAGGCGAAGCTATTTGACTTCATTGAACGTAAATGGGACACTAACCCCCATTTATTTATGTCATCACGCTTGAATCTTGTGGAGGAGGCTAGAAACATGGATCTTGTCGATGTACGTACGGTTCCCGAATATGACGCTCTGATTTCGTTAAAAAGTTGTGCCATTAGTGCTTTTACTTGGATGGAAATGGGTGCAAATACATATTTAGCTTAATCATATGTGTATATCACACGTATGCCCGAAGGAAAAATTGCAAAACAGGTTGAAGAGCGCCATTGATCGGGTAGATCTGGAAAGTGCTTTAGAGGCCGCAGCAATCAATAGGAGCAACGGTGGATTAATATCAAAAGAGAGACTTTTCGTGGCACCCCTTCAATTGAAAACGTCTCTGACCACATCGCTTTTGAGCCCCCTCCATAGTGTCCATTTCTACTCTTCTGCCCTTGCTGCAATTTGCACGCCTCACTACGAAAAAAGCCATAAAACCACTAGCTCGATTGAAGTGCCGAAGAAGTAAACGGTGGACAAATAAAGTGCTTTCTACGTACAATAAATCCACTCATTGATCGGCATGCAGTCATCTCAAGGTTTTGAACCGTTTTGTTTTGCAACTATTCGCGGCCGTCCCTATCATTAAATCTTGATGCATTGTCGCCTCATCGCAAAAGTCAAATACAGCTTGTCGTTAAACGTAATTGTTTAATTGCTTGTTCGTGGTGATACACTTCCGCGAGCAATTGTCCTTTCGTCATTAAGGCTAGTTCCAAAATAGAATTGAGTGCAATTCTCTGTTCTCTCGCCTCTTTCTCCCGACCATCTTCAATTGCCGATGCGTCGATCACTTCGCCTATCTTCGCAATCTACAATTGTAAATAAATGAAAAAATGTGTTAGCTCATCTGTTGCGCTTCCAGAAGACAAGTAGGAGCAATACCTTGCGTTCAATCTGTCGAAAACTTTCACCGACAACATTCGCCATGCCCTTCACTTCGCGCAACAACGATGATTGTAAACCAGCTGTCTCGCCTGAGATTTCGTCCATCCTTTTCTTTATGTCAATAGCGATTTCTTCCTTCACTTTTGAAATAACTCTCTCCTTGAAGGCCTCTGAATGCAGTAAGGTCTGTTTCCATTGGATGCAACGTGAAAAGAAAGTGTACTAAGTATGAATTCCTCGCCGAGTGGTAAATCTTGGGAAGGATACTTCCGAAAAATTTTCACACCGTAGTATATTTCGGGGGGAAAATGGATATAGAAGATACGCTGGGACCGACTGGAACACCGCTATATTTGCGCTTTCATGAGTCTACTCCCTCAACTTATTCTCCGTTTCCACAAATTCATACCTGCATGAGACCCTCAAAAAAAGAGCTCTCACTGGATACATAAAAATCAGGTGAATCAGTCGTGACAGGATTTTCAAAGCTGGTAGGCTCGTTTGTGCTTTGGGTGGTCGAAGGGCCGATTTGGCGTGCTCGGCAGAGATCGTGGCTAATTCTTGAAGATGATGGGGGTGGCAGGCCTGGAGAATTTGTTGTACTCCTACTTTTCGAGGCACTGTGTGGGGAGCTTGGTCTACTTGCTAAGTCCCCTTTGAAAGCAGTCGCCGCAGCAGCACTCAAGTTAATCGTTGTAGAAAGAGTTTCCGCACGGTAACGAGATGAACTGACGCTGAAATCATCCTTCTTATGCTTTTGATTGCGAACGGCTTCCTCTGGGAGCCGTTGCAAGGTATCATCGGAAGCAGAGGATCGCAACTTAAATTGAGCAGGTGCACTCATAAACTCGTTGATCTTGTGATTCATTAAGACGTCGCAGCTTTCAGCGCGGACGAATAATCCATGCTTGGGTGCACATTGAAAATACCGAGTTTGCTTCAAATAACCGTCGTGATTGCCCACCGGCTCCTTCAGCGCAATACCAACCCAGACACCCTCCGCAAAGTTGACGTTGCCCTTAAACTTCACGACCCCGAATTGCGGATGGCCCTTGTGCAGCACTCGGACGTTAGAGCCCACAAAAAGGTTGGAGCGGATAGATCGGGAAGGAGACACGTCACGAAACGCAGAGGCCTGAAGTGCCTGATTTCTGCTCGATCTGCTTCCGATAGAGGCGTTGCGTGTCGAGGACGGCGACGCAGAGCGAACATTCCCAGTATGCGCGCCCGACACTGGCCTAGAAGATACGTTCAACGCCGTAGTGGGTCTTAAAAAAGGTATCGGAGGCGTGTTCATTCCCTAGCACGTAAATACAACTAGATTTAGTTCAGTTTTTGGTCCCCACGCGAGGTTGAGAGCAGTCACCTCACCCGTGGGCCCTCTTTAAAATAATGTCACGGGATTTGCTCGACCCTGCTGTATCTCCGCTGCGTGAACCTAGAGATCGACAACAACAATATGGAGTCGAGAATCTGCTGTAATGTTATCTACCCGGTAATGACATGCGTGAGAGGGGTGTCTAGGGGACATGGCCGGTCGCTGGGAGAGTTTGGCGAGAGACTCGGATGAGCGAGACGGAGGCGAGGACGAGACACGCATTTCGACAGACGGACAGGGAGGGACCCAGAACGAGTTGGCCACAACGGTCACTCTTCGGATCTCATTAGGGACATATATTTTTCTGCGCTGTAAGATGTTGATACTCATGGCCACTGACATTTTACATGCCGCTCGCAAAGCTGACAAGCGCGAGCTTACTTCGTGTAGTCTGAAGATGGAAGACTCATCAACGAATAAATTTGTGTGATCTTTCAAGGTGCAAGCTTAACCAGTTCTCGACTTGGTAAATATTATGTATACCGATTGGAATTTTTGCAGCGTCGGGGCCTCCAGCAGTAGCTTAACACAAGCTGTCGAGAAACCTCTAGCGTCTTATCATGAGGTTCATGAGGGATTAGCATCAAGACAAGTGCACGAGGCACGCACAGGAAAGGTAACAAACGAGGAGATGACAAAGGAACGACAGCTGAAGCAGAAGGTAAGTAGTCTTTTTCAGATTACCTGAAATGAAATGCTTTCTCAGCTACCCGCACTTTCTCTCCAGTCGAAAGTGTACGTGGCGAACATGCCGATCCCTACATCCATCAAGTGGTGCTTCAATATTTCTGAATAGAATTTATCGACGAAAGGGCCCACTCTTTTTGAGGGGGGACATGACCACTGAGCTTCGAAGTCTCTACTCATATCACTTAAATCGATCAATCTACTCAGGTAGCCATGGACATTGCGCAGACACCGGCGAAGGCTTTGGCAATGCAGGGGTTCATGATGTACATGACAGGGTCAAGCGTCAGTATTATCTCCATCATGGTTGTAGGAATGAGTCTTTTAAATTCAGCTCAGGCATTGGCAGCTGTTAACCAACGTAAGTCTTGAAAAAGATGGAGGTAGCGTGCATGAATGATTGGTGCGTTTCAGCAAAAGATCATAATTTTCCTGAGATCATGGGTATGGCACTTTTCATTCGGTGCATGATCGGCTAAATCTTTGCATCTGGTGCAGCAGGATTAGGGTGCAGGTGTTGTTTTCAAAACACGCCGATGGTAGTAAACTTCACATATTACGATGGTTCGGATGTTCATCACAACATACACAGGATTTGAGAGTGTGGCTGATGGCCATATCAGTTTGATTCTTCCTAAGCTCATTTATGTCGCTCTCAATTGCGTCTTCCTGGGTATGGGTCTTTACAAGTGCAGTTCGCTGGGCTTACTTCCCAGTACTGCAGTAGACTTCATTTCCCGCCTTCCTTCTACAGCATACAGGGCTGAGGTCTCGAGCGTACCTGTCTAAAGGTCGAATAAAAACAATCATACATCTTTGTCCATCATTCTCGGGCGATCGCAAATGTTGGGGTTGGAGGACTTTTTCCTGTTTACACGCATTGGTTATCCCATCGCCCTACGTAAATTTTCAAATCTCATCCTACGTCGCCATGTTCTGCTATGCTTTCCATCTTATTTATTTCAACTCCTAAGCGCGTCGGTCATGTTTTTTTTTGCTGCGGATTTCTGAGACAAAAGTCGATGACTTTGATAAAACAGGCTTCTTCGGTGAGGGAGACATCAAGGGGGCCAAGGATTCAGCAATGCTGCATGAACGCTTCTCTGCTGGCTTTTTGCCTTCCGCGTCTTTCATAGCAAATGGATTCCGCGAGATCCCGGATTCCGCATCACAACGCCCCACAAAAGATGTAGAGGAATTTCCGATGCGCGAGACCTGTGAAGCTCGTGGTCTTGCTGGTGAGAACAAAGGATCTCGATGATCCGCTGACATGTCGGTTCTCTCGGCCCTTTCCGGAAGATTGATGTCGTCATTATTTAAGTCGTGCTCATTAGTCAGCATCGAAGTTCGCGACGACATGGGGCTATCTTTGAAGCCGCGCGGATCTTGGTTCTCAGTCTCCTCATTTGAGAGGTGGATATCGGCGATCGGAGGAAAGCGGGTAGCTACCAAGTCGCTGATACGAGCGGCCACCTGGGGCAACGAGTAATGGTCAGCAATGCGTACGGCGAGAGTCAAGGACTTGGGAAGGGTAAGTGTCTCGGCTAGTTCTAGCATGCGCTCTCCATTTTCAGCCGCACCCGCCTGCTGGATCATTTTTACGAGATGGGCGTCATAAGACGCCTGATTGCGCAATATATCGGCCTCCAGGTCGTGATCCTCCAAGCTTTCGAAGGCCAGGACTTCCTGCTGATACTGCTTCTGACACAAGAATGTTTTGCTCAGAAAGCGTACTTCCTCAAGTTTGAGAAGAGCATGATCGTTGTTGCTCATTACAAAGGGGGGCTTAAAGGGCAGGGATGATACCAAAGGTTTGGGATTGGTTGGGGGATGCTCCTCGCCGCCTCTCAGAAGCGAACACATGAGACTGCCATTAAAGACACCTACGGGCCAAAACGAGTCCATTTTGTTCCTGCGCAGACGACTTGATTCCAGAATAGGCGTCCAATGCCAAGAAAAGCCGCGCACGAGGCTTGACAGTAAACCCTCGGAGTCCATTATATGAAGCATGTCCGAATTGTCGAATCCCGCCCAAATTAACAAGGAGTCTGGGGAGAGGCAGACAGGGCCTTGCGAGACTACAACAGTACGCCGTATATCTAGGAGCTGATAGTGAAGAGACTGCGAAGCCGATCCTGTGCTATGGTTAATGAGAGGAATTCCTCCGTGATAAAACACGGCAAGAAGTTCCCCTTGTCCCACCATGGTGACAACAGGGCCCGGCATGGCCAGGACGCCCTCTTGTAGCCCGCTAAATGTGAAGAGCCGCACCCACTGTCGTGTGGTGGCCACAGCTGTCCAGCGCGCACCAACAGCCACGCAAAGTGCTCCTTCTTTCTTGGGTAGCGTGTAGAGCCATTGATTTTTGGCGGAGTAGTTGGCGAAGGGTCGGAAGAAAACTGTGCTGCGCTCCTCATCCTTGTTCTCCACTTGCTTATCTCCTTTGTCCGGGTTAATTTCATCCAGTGTTGCACTGGCAAAAATTGCCCCCTCCTCGGCCATGGAGCCCATATTGAAGCGGTAGTGGTCCGTAAAGCGGATGGGCCGACGGCTCGCGTCCGCGAACTCGATCTCGATCACATTGTGGTCTCCCAAATTTTGGGAAACAATATTTCCAACAAGATTCCAGACCAAAAAGCGCTTTAGGGCATCCACAGGGCTACTGGATGGTAAGAATGGCCCCTGCAAGTGAGAATATGGCGGTATTGTCTCACGCTCTTCCTTAATGTGGTCATAGTCCAGGACATCAGGCTCGTCGTCAGGAGCTGACTCCTCTTCCTCAAAACCCTCACCGCCTTCATGTGTCGATTCTATGTGCTTGTCTCTATGGAGAGAGAGACTTCTCTTTTCCGGAGTCTCAACGTTTTTATTTGAGGATGCTCTTTCTTTTTCCTCATGCCTTTCCAATTCAGGCGTTTGAGTCCTTCTGCGAGACTCCCCGGGAGCTGCATCTTTCGTGGCAGCGTCTCTCTTCGAGCCCTTCAATTCTGATATCACCTGCACACTTGAAGATAACAAAGTTGATATGGCATCTTCAGGCACATTTTTAATGCCAAAAAAGCCCATGCAGTCCAAAACTGCCAGCTGCCGCATCTCAATCCATTGTAACTGTCGCAACGCTCGAGAACGCGAGGCACCCACTATGCCCTCGTTCACGCTTTCTTTATCCATGTAAATTTGTGCCGGTAATAATGCTGGACCACCACATTGAGGTACCGCCCATATCACAAGGCGTCGGTCTTCGCCAGCTGAAGCCAGTAAATGACCATCGGGGGCCCAAGCAAGGACTGATATCTCGGCTGTGTGAGCAAGCCGCGATGCAGTAGAGTCCACCACTCTCCAGGTCCCGCGCTCTAGCAGCTGTGGGTGTCGAGAGCCGGGTAGAGCTAGAACAGAACCGTCAGGACTCCACGCGGTCTTGGGTATCCCAGGTTGCAGATTGTAGGTGCTGTCTCCCTCGAAAACTTTCTTGCTGAAAATGCAGTGCTTGGTAGCCAATTCCCAGATCAAGACGCAACCATCAGTGCCCAGCGAGACCAGATATTCCTCCTGCAAAAATGTTCAAGAGATGTCACATCAATAAGTCATGTCATGATTACCACAGATGGATGGCGGGA
Organism: Microchloropsis gaditana; assembly: GCF_000240725.1. NCBI lineage: Eukaryota > Eustigmatophyceae > Eustigmatales > Monodopsidaceae > Microchloropsis > Microchloropsis gaditana. Next base: position 37,846 of record NW_005803863.1, read on the forward strand.
AAAAGAGTGGAGGCCTCTTAAACTTTGCGTGACGGGGGGGGAGAAAGGACTCTGAACGATTTTAGAAGGCTTTGCACACACCTTTGGATCAAAGCACAAGCTGTGAACGCCTCCGTCGTGCTTTCTCAAGGGTGTGGCTTTTCGGCTCTGTACCTCGATCAACCGCAATTCGAGGTCCCCTGAACCCACAGCCGCCCACTTGCTTGTCGGGCTCAAGGCGATATCCCGTACTGCCGAGGTACACCTGACCAAAAAGTCTTCGAAGTGGAACTCTGGTACATCGTTCTCCCAAGAAACCCTATTGAATTCGACCTTGCCTGATTCCATACCGATGGCAAGAGCTGTCTGCTCCCGAGTAAGAGCCAGGCAGATAGGCGTCCCGTCCACCGCCGTGAGTTTCACAGGGCCCTGAGTGGTGGGATCGACAGCCACGGTTCCGGTGCACAGATCTATAATCTGTCACGTCGTTGTCGGTAACGTGAGAGGCATAGGTGAGAGACCATACGCAGGGGAAGATGATGACGAAACATTCTTGTTTGCGCTAGAGACGACATCGTCGAAACTACTCGACAGGTTATGCTTGCGACCAAAAGACTGGCCAAGTACCTCAGAAGAATTTCAAAATTGTACTCTCTGAATCTTATCGTCACACTTTCTCGAGTGACCACTCTAAGCGGTTTTCGATACATCACAATCCTCCGCCTTTTGTGGACAGGGGGATTCGCATTTTGATGAGCAAGCCATGAATTAATCAACACCATGCGTCCAGTTGTGACACGTACCTGTATTTCACCATCTGGGCTACATGCCCACGAAAACTTTTCCATTCCCTCCCTGGGCTTCGCAAAAGACATGCATGAGCCTTCTACTAAAAGTTCTTTGAGCGCCAAGGGTAATAATGGTGCGTCATCTTTGATGAGGGGAATTTCGGCTGCTCCTTTATGTGATTGAGCATTCCGGTCACACGTAGATTCTGCGTCCTCTACTCTTTTTCCCTCCATCCAGTTCAGATTTCTGTAATTTGTTGTGCCATTTATGAGACTAGATAAATAACACACAGCGTTCACAGAAAAGGCGCCATGTTTCTTGGCGGCAACTTCGGCGACTCCGCCGGAGCCTCAGCCATTTCACGCCTGCGTTCCGCGGGCCCCGAAGATGTGAAAACTGTGCGCCGGCGAGCGACTAGGCTTCGTGACTGACATCTAGGGATGCCTTTTTTGAAAAGCTCGTGTCCCCGTCGAGCCTGCTACATGCTTTCACACTAAGGCGAGCACTGTTGGCAGGGAGGGGCACGGGGGGGAGGTCTCAGGATGGAGAGAGCGTGGGCGGCAAGTCTCGGCCTCCCGGCAAAGCCTTCAATCAGGCCGTTCTTTTTATAGTGTTGCTTGGGTTCGCCCTTTGGTATGATGACTTCGATGAATATCCTAAATATGTTCACATCACACTCGTCAATCTGCGCAATTGTTACTTGTGCGTGGTCCACGCTGTCTGAAGTCACCCACCGGCAACCATAAAATTGATCTCTTATTAAGCACACACATCTCATTCAACATTTTCTTTTTGTAGACGCTGTTCTCGAGAATGATGAGGTGGAAGCACTGCTATCATCTGAAATTTTGTGTACTACTTCTGAACATCGTTACACAGAGCAAAGCTGACTACCGCATGTATTCTGGTCGAAAAGCACTTATCAAACCTACCTTCAGACTTCCGAAGATGTGTTCATTCTGCCCGGCAAACTTGAAGGTTTCAAATTTTCGCAGTCTATCTCCGACTACGAGCTGTAAGGAGCGTAAATATTTGGCCAGATACGAGAGAATGTGCACAGTCCGAGGCGCGACCCCCGGTACTACGGCGGAGCTTCCTCCTCTGAACATGAATGGTCTTGTTGCGATTTTTAAACCAAGGAATTGGACTAGTAATGATGTAGTACAAAAAGTTCGTAGTCTTCTAGAGAAAGAAGCTCGGCGTCGTGCTGGAGTTAAAGTGAAAGTAAAAGTGGGTCACGGAGGGACTCTCGATCCCATGGCTACAGGAGTATTGGTTCTGGGTGTAGGTAGAGGCTGTCAAGATCTCAATTTGTATCTGAAGGGATCCAAAGCATATCGAGCTGTCGGGCTGCTTGGTTCTGAATACGACACGATGGATGCGACTGGTACGATAACCGAGACCGTCGACGTGTCGCATGTGACACCAGACAGTCTCGAAGAAGCGTTGGTCTCCTTTCGAGGTTGTATAATGCAGCGTCCACCAGTTTACTCTGCGCTCAGGAGGAAAGGAAAACGACTGTACGAGCTGGCCCGTCAGGGAGAGGATGTGGAAACTGAACCACGGGCTGTGCAGGTTGATCGTCTCGACCTCATTCATGCAGAAGACGAAACAGGACATAAGTTGGAGTGGCCATACTTTGGCCTGGCGATTGAGTGTCAAGGGGGAACGTACGTGCGATCCTTAATATCCGACGTAGCTCGGTCCGTTAACGCGCGGGCTCATATGACCGCCCTTACTCGCACGAAGCACGGACCTTTTTCTCTGGATGACTGCCTACCTGAGGAGGTATGGAAAAACGACGCTGAAGCTGTTGTCCAGCATCTTATTAACCTAAGAGATGACATGTATGCAGCTTCAAGTGATTGCCCGCAATAGATCGATAAAGAACACGCAACTTCACAATTTGCGGACGACGTCTAAGGACATTGACAGGAAAGGGTGTTCGACACATCTTCCGCCTTTTCTTTGTTAGATTTGATTATCTTTGTTGCTTCAAATGAGCAATTTTCCTTCATTCCACGTGTTTTGTTGTTGTTGTATTCTTTGTTACAATAAATCATTTAATCTCTTCAAATGAGCATTTTTCCTTCATCCAATGGACGACAACGTTCAAAATCCTATCTCTTCGCTTGCTTTCCGATCTGACCTCGTGTCATATCCGTCCACAAAGCTCCGATAGGGAAACAGTGACTTGTGCCCGTCTGTCCATGTGATTCCAATCGCATAATTGCCCACGGCACCGATTTCGACAGGTTTGATATCCTCTGCAATTGTCTCAGGTTGTAACAGTTGTCGACCAGTCATTTCTTCTACGCACATTGCGCACCTACACTGGCGCCTCAGGGCAGCTGGTGCTATTTTTTGCGGGGGGGATATATCGCTTTCCATACGTCCATCATCTGTGAGGCCTGCGGCACCATGCAGTGTCACTGCAATCACATGCTCCACAGGAAGATAGGTCACAGATGGGCGGAGGCGGGAGCGATCGTAGCGGAGCTTTGCAACTTCGCGAACTACACGCCCGGCCAAGTCCATGAAGATCTGGGCGGACGATGAGTCAGGTTCACTTACAACCAGAGGAGTGCCCGAATCCCCAGATTTACTCACTTCCTCAAGCACTGGTAGGGAAACCGTGTTATCCAAGCCCCACATGTCTGCCAGCCGCTGCCTATGGCCCTGTCCGAACAAGGGTCTTGCGATCCTGTCTTCCCGCAGCCGTCGTTGTACCACGGTTATGAGATCGTCCACTACGGCACCTTTACCGGTCCTAATTCCATTCTCATCCTCTAGGACGTCCTCTATATCTTGTCGCAGGCGTTGCCACGCCCCCGCAACGCCCCCGTTTCTGTTCATATCTTCGCGACTATCGACGTAATCAAGAGCTGATACATCTGCATATGCCATGTTCTCGACCACTGCGACACATGGCACATTAACTGTATCAAACATATCCACCCCTTTGACCACGTCCGTGAAACTCAGCCGCTGCGGGGTAGTGACGATGACGGCGGCCGTTATATTCAGAGATTGACAGAGGGTGAGAGGGATGTCTCCAGTACCTGGTGGCATGTCTATGACCAGGTAATCAAGCTCACCCCAGCTGGTAAGCGTCAGCAGCTGATTTATAAGCTGGATCACCATAGGGCCGCGCATGACAGCGGCTGCGCCGGGATTTACGTATCCGAAACTCATAAGTTTCACCCCTTTCGGTTGTCCCTCAGCATCCAATCCGGTCTGTCGGACCATCGGTCGAATCTGACTTTCCACAAATTCCACCATCTCTGTATCGGGTGCTACCATTGTAGGGAGACTTGGACCATAGATGTCAGCGTCCAAAATGCCGACCTTGGCGCCCTGCCGGTCCAACGCAAATGCAAGATTGACAGCGGTGGTAGATTTTCCCACACCTCCTTTGCAACTGGAAACAGCTATCACATTATTCACCAGTGACAAACCAGTGGCCTTCATATCTCCCCCAGCGCTTTTTTCCGCTGTGATTGGCCGTGCGGACAGAATAACATCAGCTTTCGTAACCCAAGGAAGTGTTTCGACAACTTGCATAGCCTGTGCCTTGAGGTCATCTTTTACAGGGCATGCGGGAGTTGTGAGTTCTAGAACAAAACTGACTCTGCCAGTCGCTCCGTCAATAGTCAGGTTCTTGATAAAGCCTAGAGTGACGACATCAGAGCCCAAATCAGGATCCATGACTTGCCGGAGCTGAGTGACTACTTGTGCGATATTCTTCTCACTGCTTGACGTAATCACAGATGACGTTTCGGCCAAGTTTCGGTCAGCGGACACAATTGGAAGTTTCTCATGGAATGGAGTGCTGGCAATGAAAAGTTGACTCACGGACGGTGCGTATCGATACAGAGGAGTGCTGGTTGGTTTGTTGCTCGACGACGACGTCCCAAAAATTGACACGTGATGCTTTTGTATAAAGCCACTGGTTGAAAGATATTTCCCGAGAAAAATAATGGAAAATAAGGCTCTGAAATGGCCATAATGGCGGTATGTCATAACAAAAAGCACCCTCCACGGCCCAACGAGGCTCCTGTTTTACGTGAAAGTGCCCCTGTGTGAAGGAAGCGCAATGAGGTTTCTGTGAACAAAGCTTATCAAAGGCCAGTCTCGTACAGTTTCATCTTGACGCTCGCACATGGTGAAATTGAGTAAGGAAGAGCAGTAGTCAGGAGGAAGGGGCCGGCAAGGCAGTGTGGCAGCGCAGGGTGGATATTATCTTCCTCCGAGTCGCCGCCTCCGCCCGAGGCGAGCTCTCTGCGATCCCACCTCAGACAGGGCACTATTTTCTAAAGAGCACGCGGCTATTACTCTTTCTTCATCATCGCATCAGGTTTATTTTCGCAGAAGCATTTATCGCTTGCATTCTCTACGAATAACATCTTGTCGATAAACAAATCGTCTTTTAATACCAAGATCGATGCGCCTTTTCCACGCTCCCGGTGATGGACCACTCGCATTTTAGCTCTACATAGTTCTGAGAGGCAATTGAAAGATTGTTTGGCCCCAAATGTGGTGTTCAAGATTTCGTGGTCATTTTTACGGTTTATTGGTCCTCATCTCAATCGCACTTTTCAGCATGGACTCGAAGGCCATGATATCCGAAGTCGCCACGTCAACGATGAGATGGAATGGTTGCGTGGCGTTCGTAACTGCGCCACTTAACAAAAATCCCCTTTCGCTTCATTTAAGCCCTATCGACTGGCGTTTAGAAACGAATTTTATTTGTTCGATCCGCAGAACCCGTCAACAGGTGGCATGCTTTGCATCCAGGGCGAGCAAAAAGCGTCGGACTAGCGGTCGCATAAGAAAAGAGTCCGCCGATAACGAGAGGAATGACGAGGGTGGGATACACAGGGATCAACAGGATGCTCCTCGTGTGAGCTCTCAGATTAACATTCCTGTCCGGAGACAAATTGCATTTGTAAAGCAAATGAAAAAAATTGTGAAAGAGGAGGAGCGACCAAATACCGCTGTGACGAAGAAGGCGCGCAAAAAGAAGGTCTTGGGCCAACGCGAGGCAATTGCCAGTGATTACGCATCTTTTAAACCGTCTGTGTGCACCACTTATCTTCTCGTAGATGGTTACAACGTCATCAAGTAAGTTTCTCTGTAAGGCTACGCTGGTCGTCTTCGTTTCAGTTTCGACCTAATCAAAGCGCTTGTGCATTAAAATGTGCTGACATAATGAAGTGATGGTCCTTCACATTGCTGAGGATATGAAGGGCTTGTGCTGAGTGTTCTGACCGGCTGCTCTCCCTCTGACGTGACACTCTGTAATTCTCTTTCTCCATTGGATCCCCTGGCCAGCAACTGGACCAAGATGATCAAGGCTCGGAGTGTAGCAGGAATGCCGAGTGCAAGGCAAGCCCTTTTGGAGCAGTTGCGCTACATACATCATTCCCGCCGATGGAAGGTGGTTGTGGCGTACGACGAGCACACACCTGGCTCGGAGCTTCGTATCATGGAGGGCGATGTTGACGAGGTTTTTACAGGGGAGCGTGAGTCAGCCGACTCTTACATAGAGCGGAGGGCAGTAGAGCTGTGTAAGTCTGGAGACGTTCTTCGTGTGAAAGTCGCTACGGACGATCGTACCATTCAGGTTGTATCCATGGCGTCGGGAGCGGAGACGATGAGTACGAGTAGTCTCATCCGCGAGATATACCTGGCACGCAGGGAGCTTCTTTTCCAACGAGATGGAACAGATTGGCGAACAACGAAGTCCTTTGATGATGCCCAGGAATACTTTGTAGACTAGTCGGGAAGAGAGGGAAGCTGGCCTTACAAAGGCTTGTGAAAGTTATGTTCTACTTCAGACGTGTCCACCGGCAGCCGAAGGCTCGATTATCTAGGAAGGACTGGGAGCCGAGACGATTCGCTTCTTATGTAGTCCTTTCGCACATTATAAATCTTGTGGCCTCGATCCTCTGCCAAGCCGAGGAAGTCAGAGATCGGATAAGAGTTGTATTTCCTCTGAACTGGCATGGCCAGGCGAAAGAAGGCGGGAAGGAAAGTGTGCTACGCAAATAGGCCATATACTATTGCTGTGTGAAGGCCGCATGTACTAACCAATGTGACATAGTGTGATTGTGTTCTTGAGAAGAAGCGACGAAAGCAGAACGGATTTACTGAAAAGCCACTAAGGGCACTTGTCCTCACCTAAAGAAGCGTACTCTATTTCTTTGCCTCGGATCATATTGGAGGATAACGAGAGAAAGAGGCAATAAATCCGCCAAGCGAAGCGAGACCGGACGTCTGAGGGACAATGGACGAAAAACTTGTTCATGCATGCGCCTCCGGTCTCTCGTACGTCAAAGTTATGTATCAATAGAATGTTATGCTGGCACCTTCATCACCTACAACATGACACGGAACAAAGGACCACAACGTTCGATTGAGCTACTTTCCAAACCCGCGGACGAGAAAGAAAACGTGTGAAGGCCTTCATACCATATGTATATGTTTACATGATGTATATGGAGATACAACAGGATCTCCGAGCTGAGGCATGCTTTATCCTGTACCATCCAAAGTCTTCCCATAGTATGTATAGCTTTAAAATGATGCAAAACCAGATGCTTTGAATGGGATGAAGGGAGGAAAAAGGAAATGGTGAAACACATAAATGAAAAACAAAGGGTGAAAAACTAACGTGAAGAAAAACGACAAAGAGAGGAAGCAAATGAGGCAATGCCAGAGGGCCCGCGGCGGACTGATGAGCGCGGGCGAATTTCTGAACGGCAAACAAATTCTTGCACGCTATTTAAAAAATGGAGAGGGAAGGCGAGCACAAAAATCAGCACTTCTTTGTCTCATCGTTCTATTCTTGTTCGTGTGACGCGATTTCGCGGAATCGCGGCTGAGAGCCCGGAGATGCATCATACCCTCCTTACTTGTTGTCAAAACTATCTTGCCGTTGTACGTGCTCAAACTCCTACACATTTTACTCCTCGCACAGTAAAGTAGTTCAGAGCTCGGAGAGCGACGCGCCCCATGGCTGCGCTGGTGCTTCAGACTCTAGCCCTTGCAACTTTTCTGATGCCCCTTGAGGCCTTCCTCTGCGACTATTTTCCCTCGCCGTTGCGGAGCCAGCCGCGGCGTCAACAAGACTACCAGGACGCTTGGCACGAGCGCAACATTCAACAGAGACATGTATTCTCAAGCCTTGGACAGGAATCGACGGCCTCACGGCAAGACACTGTGAAGGAGCGGCTAGCACAGGAGTGGGAATTGGACTGCTATTCTCGGCCCGTGGTCGGAGAAGACGGTAAAAAACTCTGGGAGCTGATGGTATGCGACTCACTAGGGGAGTTTCGCGCTGTAGAAACTATGCCTAGCAACATGGTCAATAGTAGGGAACTTCGTAAGCTCGTTGAAAAGGTAATTGAAGATGCCCCCGTTAAACCTCGGGTGATACGCTTTTTCCGCAATGCCATGTTCAACATGGTCAGCCTTGCTCTCAAGGATCTTAAGGTCCGCGTTGTCCCCAGTCGCTCCACAAACGCATTGTATAGCTGGATAGATGAGCGAGAGCGGGAAGTTTATGCCAAGTTGCCTGGCTACGACCCCCAGATGCGAGACTCTAACGATGTCTTCGGTCTGCGGGAGCCTGAGGTCATGCCCGACGGTCTTATGGGTGATAAGTACGCTTTTATGTGCCTGCCGGTTTCTCAGTTTTTGGACGGAGAAGTCAATTACGAGAACAGTGGTATCGGAAGGCTTTTCCAGCTCGACGCCTCCCTGCCTCGGGATGAGCAAGTGCAAGGCCTCGTTATCTACAGCTCGCGCGCCAAATCCATCGCTGCCTGGCTACACAGCATGGAGCTCTGTTTTATCAAAGCCAACTTTAGTAAGCGCATCATGGTTTTAGAGGTAGGGATTGACACACAGTACCTCATGGCCACACTTAACGACATCCGCCGCGTGGAGGCGCAGATCTTCGAGCAGGGCAAGGAGAAGCTGGGAGGGGTCCATTTCCTGGCTTTGCAGACGGACGAGGAGAGTGACGGTGTCGAAGGGTTCTTCTTGTTGCGCGAGCGGAAGCGATGATTGCGACAAAGTGGAGGTCATGAACTGAACCGTCGAAGCAGGAAAGAGGAAAACGCTATTCGAGGATATGCGAGTACATTACAGGCCCCTGCGTCTTGCGTTAACGCATCGAGTACGATAAAAATAAGAACAGAAAAAAATGCTCACTGCAGCACAATTTCAACCCGTCTGTTTATTTACTTTTCTTTGTGTCTTCTACCACGATCGACGAATAGGCTATAGCCATCACAAGGGTCGATGTTGCTGTTGTATTGAGTCCAGAGGTGAAAGATGAATAAGCACTTTCTTTTCACAAATGGAGAAATCAAAGATAGAAGAGGCACAGGATTTTGACTTACTCGCTATGATAAACGGCGTCATGGCTGAGCGCATGTCTACAGTTCTGTACATTTCAACTTCTAAGAAAAAGAAGACGATGGCAATGACGAAAGAAGCCATGGTTGTGCGGTACAAAGGCCCAGACTCAATATTCAATGCGCACATAAGGGTCACGACAGACGAAAGAAGTGTCCAAGTTCCAAATGTTCGCGCTGTAAGCGGGGTGACCTGACTCAAAGCCCGGCCAAAAACGCTCTCGCCCAGGGTCGCAGGATAGAAATAGCCCAAGATTACGGACAAGACCCGCAGAAAGGCGACGCTGATGAGCCAGATACGGAGAAGAGTCTTCATCCTGGTCTTGTTGGGTTTTAAAGTCGTACAGATCTGTGCAAGAATGGGCAGAGCCGACTTCACTCAGTTTCCTTCTTGGATGGTTATGTGTGTCGTGATGATCTCTAACTCGAAGTCCAGAAGCTTGTAATCTTCAGTCGCGTACGCCGCGGGAATCGACGCCGTGTCATCCCGAGTCCGCCGCTAGTCTAAGCGAGCATGTAGGCAAAGGCGGACATTTTATGATTCTATTCCATGAGTCGCCTTCAACGACTTTCTCTTCGCTCCACTTGCTTTGCTCGCCTTTCTCTGTCAGAGCGATGATACTCGCGTTCCATCACGGAAATGACGGAGTGGTCATGGCCTTCATCCATCAAAGTTCTTTTAATTGAGGCCCGCACAATCGCGAGGTACAGCACGGCAATGTGTATGGGCATTGGCTCGTCTGTCGGGTTAGGATTATGATACATTGCATACTTTGCGACATGTGTTTCACGGCAATGGCGGAGCATGCCTTGCTCCCGCCCCCGCCCCTTTTTGCCCCGCAAGGGGCGGTCAGGCCCATGGCCCATACGACATACTTGGCTCACTTCCACTGACTTTACATAAAGCATTTTTTATGCTGACATTTGTCCACTTGTCGCTGTACCTTACCCGCAGAAGCATCTGCTGTCGATACCACTCTTGTCAACAAACCATGCCAACTAACCTTGCCAACAAACCATATTGTAACATCCAGGGGGCAGGGCATCATGTACAATCCAAGCGCCCGTCTAGCAGAGCTCCTATCTTTGTACCTCAGTGATTTCTTTGAAAAACCTGACAGTAATCACTTAAAGGTAAAATGGCTCGTTACTCAGACGTAATCAATGCGATTTTGGAGGCGCGACATTTGTTTTGTCCATCCTGGTATTAACTTTGGCCAATCCACCATTGCTAAAATCCATCTTTGCCAATTCATTTACATCCTGCAGCTAAGTCTTTGGCAAGGAGACCTTACCTTGCAGAACCTACGCCTTCGCAAAGATTCTTTTATTAACGTGTGGCCCGATGCTTTCCTTTTAATAGACGAAGGTATTATTGGAGAAATTCAACTCAAGGTATAGGATCTTCGACACGCAGAGGCGATCGTGTCAAATGGGCAGATCTAAACGTGAAAAAATTAACCCCTAACTTACAATTTTTAAAACCATACTCTGGTGTACTGGCTCATAAAAGGTCCCTTGGAGAAGTCTCACGACGGGAAGGGCATCTCTCATCATTCGTGATGTAAAAATATCCCTTTGTCCTCGAGCCATCAACGGACCTCCGACCCCCGAGGAAATGCAAGCCATGGAGGCCGCTGCTCAGCTTGCCAAACAAAGAATCATCGAGCAAGCTGAAGAAGAGTTCTGCGAGAAAGGTATCTAGATAATGGAGAGCTGTAAAGCTAGGGATTGGAATCGCACTAATTTATATAGTATTCCTTTATCTCCCACTTTAATAAAGGCAACATAAATATGTCTCCGCAATGGTGGGCCTCGTCACTGTATAAATTTCTAGTCTCCTCAGTGCTACTAAAACTACTGCAGAATTTACAGGTCGATGTGAGAAATGTAGACGTGATGGTGCATGATGAGGCAAACCATCTCAGGTCGCCGTCATCGTCACTATCATCGTCGTCATCCCTATCGTCGTACTGCGTCGATACCACTGCAACATTTTCCAACGAGATGGTACGAAAGGGGGCTAAGCTAGTCAAGTGTGAGGCTGATCAGGTGGAGCGTAAGTACAATGCAGTGGGCATCCACGTAAAGCATGTCAAAGTGGGAGTCGTCTCGGAGGTGCTGCATCGGCCTGCGCTAGGAAACGACCCCTCATCTTCAAGCTCTACGGGGTTTCTTCCTGCAAGTGAACAGCAGCACATTTGTAAAGGAATAACAATCGCCAGTATTGGCTTCTACGCCTACCAGCATTCTCTGACCTGTGCCCAAGCACTCAAAGAAGAAGAAGAAGCAAACTGCCCAACAGATTTCGCGAGACCCGTCCCATCTCCTGCCTCTAACCCGGTGTCGCAAACCGATTGGAAATCGATGGACATGAGCCAACAGGATCGTTCTCCACACGACAGTAGTCCCTTTTGGCTAGTCAAACCTTTTGACGTAGAATTCGGGTACCGTGCTTACTCGGATCACTCCAGGCATGACGTGCTTCAGGACCTTGACGTTGAAATAAAAGGAAAGGTTGAAACGCACTTCCAGCATCAGCATTACATGAGTCTCGCTGCGCTCCGGAGTAGTGTTGAAGCAGCGAGACTGCGTTTGCGATTTTGGTCGTTGAGGCCCAAAGCTAGTGTAAAAGAGAGTCCCTGCGCCTGGTGGCGTTATGCTAAGGAAGTGGTGATAGCAGAAACGCGTAGGCAAGAGCATTTGTCCTCGTCATTTCCGTGTCAGAACATACAAAAAAATATGTGTACTTTTGGACGACAACGTACTGGAGACAGTTTTGTAGAGGATGCGAATCATCGAGATCGGTACCTATCGTGCTACCGAAAGCTTTTGGAGGCCGCAAATGCGACTCAGGTCGCTGTTAGCAGTTATTTTGGGTGTAAATATAGTCCATCTTACATAGTTGATGCATTATCGGAATTAAGCTTGCTGGAGTCGGAGCTAACCATTGAAAAGGTATTGCTCTTTAGGGCGGATGGACGGGCTAAAGCCAAATTAGACGGATTTGCGGATGCGTCAGATAGGAGGGTATGGCAATGGTTACGTGGCTTCTTAGCTACGTCATCTTCCTCTTCAAGACACAATCGCACAGCCTTCGGTGAATACACAAAGTGTAATTCAAGTAACACTTGTACAAGTACAATTACGCGGTCTTCCTTGTACACGAAAGTGCACATACAGCACCTGAACCTGAAACTTGATTCCCCAAAGATAGAAAACAAGCATATTTTACCGGCCTTCGAATTGAATATCGAAAGGATACAGGGAGACTTGTGGAAGACTTTTTCAAAAAAAGAGGCAGTTTCAATCATTTCAGTGGAGAGCGTTATAGGCAACGATACGCGGGGAAATAGGGCGTTGTCTCTCGGCACGGAATCGGATTTCCCAACCCGAAGTGCAAATGGACGGCCTGCCCTGCAATTGTACATCGGTCAGCGTCCAGGGATGCTACTTCACGAGACGCCCAAGTCAGCCGAAAAATATCACGCTAGTAAACCTACTTCGAAAACATTCCTGGAAAAACATCAGCTTCGTCGTCAACAGCTGACAGTTGAAGTGCTGACGAGTCCTGTATCGATAGATCTCACACCTATGTTGATGGAGGATTTGAATGACTTTATTCCTGGTGAAGATGTACCATTCCGCTCAAATTCTCATTTTGAAAGACTTCGCAATTTAGCCGCCTGTCGGCGACGTTACTCCATCCCAACCTACATGGATATTCTCACGCGTCAGCATGTAAGTCTTAATCTAATGCTCACTTTTGGCTCGATTAATACACGTCTCCGGGGCATGTCATTTGCGACTGGAGGGGACGAAGAAATGAGGATGCAGATAACGGGGTTGCTGTTCAGCCATGGGAAATTTGTAAATGCCTTAACGTATGCTAATCATGGCGTTCCAGGGGTGGAGAAACTCGTTCTAGGACACAATTTGGTGCAACCCTCTATAAGAATACAGGAGATATTACGAAGCCAGTCATCTATTTCTGAAGAATACTCTTTGATGTGTGTTCAATCGCTTAACCTAGACATTCCAACAAAAACGGATCGATCGGACGCAGTTGTTCAAAACCAGAACGTCGATTCTAAATGTCAACTGCTCGCGCAACCCTTCGTCTTTGAAGCCGTTGCTGCGACATGCATCCTGCCGGGCCGCCCCAATTATCCACGGCATCGTGCTTACGTGCATGTATCACCAATTGAAGTCCTCTTGTCGCCGCGTCGCCTCCAAACCTTGGATAGTGTACTGCGTTCTCTTCTGCAACTGCAGCGAAAATCGATCGAGCGTGGGTCGGATATTTCTGTAAGGCCGGTGAGAATGCCACCCCGCCTATTTTCAATGTCCGGAATATTGGACACTACTGCCGATGTATGGGTTCATTCTTTGGTAATATCGATTGACACAGATAGATCCTCGAACGATGACCAGCATAGTCCTTGTCATGATAGTCTACCTGCACGTGCAGGTCAATTGCTCGTGGATACCATCAAGACCTGGGTACACTTCTCAAACCCAAGCGAACCGTCGAGTGCTGCTTGGAAATTGGCATTGTCAAGAATGGTTATGGCGGGATTTTCAAAGAATTCAGGGGAGATGGCCCTAGAATTGGTAAAAAAGATATTCCTTTCTAAAGAGTTTTCGGACCTGGAACATAGAATACATGAACACGTTGGTGAGTGTAGCAGCGCGGAAGACTTTCTCGATTCCTTCGCTGAAGACGTAAGCAAGCGCCTCGCAAATATATTGGTACCACAAACTCGCTTCGTAGATCGACAATGTCCTCTATTGCGCATCGTGGCCGAAGGTCTGGACTTTTCTTGTGTAAAGCTAACCTACGATTTGCGTCTGTCCGTAGAACTTCAAAGATGCTTCGTGGAGAACGAGGGAAAGTGTGAAATTTTCAAATTTGCTGCTGAGCCAGACCTGACATCAATCCGATCGAAGTATCAACCAGCATATCTGCGGACACGAGCGCCCAATTTTTGTGCCGGTATGACTCAATCTTTCACGAGGCCAGTGGAAAAACAAAGACAGGAGCACACGAAGGAACGATACCAGGACTCTCTTAATGCAGCACAATCTTCTGCTGGGAATTGCAATGCTGTAAAAGTGACATTTATCAAGCAGGGCCATGAAAGTGGATGGGGTCAGGGCGAATCATCCTTGACTGCGTTACGAAAGGTCGAATTAGGTCTGATCTCGACGGCAGATAGCGGGCAAGATTATCTGCTTAACATCAGTTTTGGAAACGCAGTCATTCTGTTGGATTTAGGCCAGATAGCTTTAGAACTTGACAGGTTTCACGCACTATTTACCGCTCAAGGTCTGCTTTCAATGTCAAAACATCGCCCTGCTTATGAAAACAATGACATGCTTGGGCACTCATACCAAAAGACAGACCCACTTCTTCCAGTGAGGCAAGTCTTAAACATGCGCATTGATTCGGCGAGCGTTGTCTTTATAAATGAAGGTAAGACACAATTCCACATTGTTCTGGACCAAGTGAAAAGCGACTTTGTATACAGGAAACAAGAAGGCGATGAATCGCATGGACTTCAGCTATCAAGATGTTCATTTAGCTGCCAAGATATTTTAGTCGAGGATCTGGCGCCTTCAGGAGAGGACTATCCTGTTGTTATTAGTAGACTGACAGACAAAACAGGTGATCATACTTCCATGAAGCCTCATCTCCCAGTCTTTTGTGTTCAATACGAGCAAGACGGCGTGTCTCCAGTGCTCCATGTACATATGAATGATGTACGACTGTGCTTTACACTCCGCTTTCTCAAGTTGTACATCAATATACAAAAGAATGGGATATTACCGATTATCCAGAGGGCATCAAGAGTTTTTGAAACGACGGAAAGCCGCCCATCTTCAAAATCTTCATTTCATGTATCGTCGGCGACGACGGCAGATCGACCAAAATGGACATGTCAAGCACATAATCTGGTCATAATCCTCCCAAGGAATTCAGATGAGATTGATCTGGGCGCATTAAAAGTACGTTCTCTACATGTAAGCAGCTATCAAAGCGGAACGACGTGGCAATTACCGGGAGGTGCGGATGCAGCGTATGAAATTGATGCGGTGACCAAGGTGTCCAGGGCTTGTCCGAATTCTCAGGTCCCGGAGGGTGAGTCCTTCCACTCGCGCAGTGCTAGATTGGACGTGAAGGAGATGACAGCGATAGGAGAAGAAGATGAAGACGTATACTTTGACGCAGAGGATCATAATATAGGCAGGCCTGCATGGACGCCATTTCACAGCGCAACAGCTTTCAATTCCTCTCATCGTAACAATTATGCCGTTGCCTCAATACTTACGAAGGGAGATCCTTGTCTGAGATTTCAAATTTCTGCCCGGGATGTCCAAGTATTTGCAGCTGTAGTAAACAACCAAACCAAAGGGGAGAAATTCACTCAAACACGTGTCTGGGCTGCCGTGAATCATCAGGAGTCTGTTTACAAGATCGTGGATCCGGAGGATAGGACTTTCACTTGTACTGAGGGCATGTTGCATTGGGAGGAATTGACAAAAGATACAACAGCTTTTGACTTATACTGGGATTCCCTCGATGACATGCGTTCGCGTTACCTTCTAGTATTCCTGCCGCCAACAAAGGTGCAATCCTCTGCTGCATTGGACCTGCAGATAACTATGGCGCAGTTGTACTTGTTGTACAGTATATGGTACGACAATTTGTCCGAAGAAGCCCGATATTACTCGCAGGATGACATTTTTGCTCAAGAAATTCATGAGCTGGCAACCGCTGTCTCGTTTCCCGATTTGTGGCCTGCTTATGACACCCTGGATTTTTTTGAGCGTCTGAGCGACCCGGTATCTCGGTGGGATTTCGGTCTCGTCGTGCCCTCGATATCATTATCTCTCCGCTTTGATTGTGAATCTTTGTTGGAGCGCCCGCCGTCATTTTTCATGGCTGACAATGGGCTCCGATCCCAACTACTGGATGTAGTCCAACTCCAACTAGAGAATGCAATTCTTAAGGTTTCGGGAGGAGAGGGCGCAGTCAAACTTGCATTCGGCGCCGAATACATGCAGGCTGTAGATCTTCGCTCCCCCCAGCGCACTCGGCAGCCGCATTTTTTCCGCTGCGGGTCTGCGACCCCCGCACAGCCATCGATCTGTGCGCCGTACAAGCCGGTTTACTTAGACCAAACTTTTGGGTTCACCACCGATCTCGAAGGAGTGCAACCAACACTACCCCTCCAGATGACTCTTTCTCTGACTCCAGATGATTGGATGTGCATAAATATTGGAATAAAGCATGCGGAAGCGCTGCACAAGGATATGAGCCTGGTGTGGCTGGTCGTCGATATTTTTTCGTACTATTTTCGCTTTCCAATATATGGGAAACCTGACTTAATAGCAGCTGCCCCAAAAACGACTACATATGGTATGAACATCGGTGAAATCCCTCGAATACGGACAGCGCGATCTCAGAGTGCTCAAATTTCCGGGGGGACAGATGTACGAGTGTGGGCAGTAAAGCCCTGCATTTCAGCTCCGGAAGATCCACTTGCCCGAGACACTGCAACCCTCGTACTACATTGCGGAGCTGAATGTTTCTACCGATACAAGGGAAACTCGGAGGGCTCCTATCTCACACGTATTCGAGGTAATGCCTTGTCACTGGGCTTAAGTGCTGGCTTCGATGCGGCAGCGTCCATACGACGGCTTTTGTCAGAGGGGCAATGGGGCCCAAATGACACTGAGTCGCGTATTTTAGTGAGAGACCTTTCAGTTGATTTACTATACAGCTATGATCAAGATATGAACCACGTGGAAGCGCAGGCCTCTTTACCCGCTTGTGGGAAGAGGCAGACTGCAACAAGCCATCAAAGACGCCCTCAAGATCCTTTTATGCAGCCTGAGCCATCTGCTGTTTCTCCACTGGAAAAAATTTCTCGCGGCTATGCACTTCCCTGTTTTTCTTTGACGTCATCCCGGCAGCCCCCTTGCAACTTCATGGGAAGTTATGGGGACATCGCATTTATCCACGGCACTGTTACTAATTTTATTGGTCCGACTGTCGAGGCCCTGGCAAACCTGCAGCATATGGTGCATGGCTTTTACATGGACGCACAACACCGAGATCGCTCTAAAGAGGGGCGAAAGAAATTGCGATCTGCATTTTTGAGACACTTTAAAGATGCTGGTCAAGACCACGGCACCTCTTTCCCTGTAGACAGCGTCAGTCAATCCGCTAAAGCCCCACATTCTGAAATTACCATTCCGACAATATCAGAAAGCACATTAGACATCGGCGGGTTGCATGACGATCAGCCAACTTGTCAAGTGACCGTGGAAGTGGCTGGTCTTAAAGTGCTTTTACTGGATCCAGTCCTCGGCCTCCATTTTCCTTTTGTGAAACTGGTGCTGGGTGAGCTCAACGCTATGATTTATCACGGTCCCAACTCCGATAATTCATCAATATCTATCTCTTCAGCCGTCTTAAGTGCCTGTAAGATGGACGATGAAGACTGTCAAGGTCCTGAAAAGGAAATCGATCAAACTTCAAGCCTACTATCAAAAGCAGCTCTCGGCTGTAGTCCGAGGCAACCGTCGTCGTGGTCTTTGAACGTAAGTCTCCATGCACGGCTTTGGAGCGACTATTTCAACATCAAGCTCAAGTGCTGGGAACCTCTTCTGGAGCCGTACGCGTTTAGAGCGCTGTACGAAGATGCTAACGATCGTGGCAAAGGCCTAACACTTCGTTCTTACTGTCCCTTACACGTAATTGTCTCAAGTGCGCTTCTTCAAACTCTTGGGCACACATTACGTGCCGCTGAACAGATTGATGTGGATATCATGAAATTTGAGGAGCTATACCTATCACTATTTACTACAGCCAACGATGCTCAGCTTCACGCTTCAATATTCGGCGATAGCCCCACAGAAAAACGTTTTGATGACGCTATGCCAGAGTCTATTCGAGATTCATCCCATCCTACCAGCCTGAAACATGCTCAGATGGATGCTCTACCATCGATGCCTTCTTCAACGTCCGATAAGGGTTACCTTCATTTCAAGCATGAGACTCCCCCTGTTCTATCACCTGGAGTACGAACACCCTTTTCAATATGCAACTTAACGGGTGAAGTCTTGCGGTGCTTCCAGCCCCATGCTGTCTACAATAATACCAATGCATCTTTGCAATATCTGGAGCATGGAGTGATTTGTCCCTTACCATTTGGAGCGACCATGACAGCTTTACAAAATTTAAAGCCTGTTGAGGTACCATTTGACATCGACAGCGATCTATTTCTTCCTGACGATGAGCGGGGGAAACACGCGACCAGAAACAGTGAGTGCGGAAAAAATCGAAGACTAACTCTTCCCACAATATTGAACAAAAGTTGGATAATTTGTGTACAGCCGAAGGATTATCGATGGCTCTCATGTGTCTCAGCGGACGCGCTCGGGCTCCAATTTCAAAGCTTATGGCCACTACACGGACTTCCACATGCAGAGCGCCTTCTAGAAGATTGGAAGATCCGTAATGCTTTCAAGCTTGTAAGCGAAGTGCGTGTTGTAAACGGGTGTCGACAATTGACCCTTCGATCTGTGTTCCGGGTCAAAAACTGTACAAAGCACAAAATTGAAATGGCGGTCCATCCGAGTTCTGATTTTCGACCTAATTGCGAGGGCACTGTAAGAATAGCCGCAGAGGACGAAGGGGTGGATCGAGCAGGATCCTCGCTGACAAACTTAGCCCCTGGTGAAATGTACAACGTGCCACTCAGTCTTTTGCGACTTGCAATAGATTCTGCCGCGGGATCGGGATTTCTGCCAAGTTTAGGAAGGCTGTGGATCAGACCGCAAAAATGGAGAGCTTCGATGGTAGCAAGAGCTCCTGCAAGACATCCTCAATCTTATGCAGAAGTCCAATTTAGCACAGAACCAGTGGATCTTAAGATGCTGGTGGATGAATCGGCGCGGCTATTTACGACATGGGCTAAAACTCAAGGAGATCATGAACCAGTTGGAGAGAAATCTCCTGTTTCATTGACTAATAACGTCTTGCAGCGACATACCAAACACCTTCTATGCCCCGTACTACATGACGTCGGTCAAGCTAGTCAGGTTCCTTCGTACTTTTCTACTCCATCACATGACACCAGTACCGCATCTTCTGTTAGTTATTGTGTGGAGATAATCCGGACTAAATTTAAGAAGAATGATGTTGATGGTTGCGCTGATGATAATCCGAATACCATGAAAGATGGTTTGCAAAGGGGAGCAGGAAGTGGAACTCACTGGGATAGTAAGAATGTGGAGCCAATTCACGGACCTTTAGACTACATGATCGTCATTCATCCGCCCCTCGTCCTGGAAAACTTATTGCCTGAGGCTTGCGTCTTCAGGCTTTATGATTTTACGAGTAAAGCCATGCTTTGGAAGGCGCATCTGCAAGCCGGTCAATCAATGCCTATCCATGACGTCCGAGTCGACTGTTCAGTGCTTCTCGACGTCCAAACTGAGGACTGTCGCAGCACTGAAAGTGTTCTTATTCATAAAGGCGGTGGAGCACTACGAGGCATGGAGGCTATAGACCATGACGTGGCGAAGTTTATAACCATGGTGGACGCTGAAAATCAGAAACTGCTTCTCCAACTGGAGCATCAAGTTGGCGGTGCGGGACAACGGCGAACCATCTTGTACTGCCCATACTGGTTGGTGAACAATACAAATTGCCTGCTGACCTACATACAAGAGGGCAAGTCGAATACTCCCGCTGGGACGTTGAAAACAAGCACAACCATGATTACCGCATCTGCAGTGACTGCAGAAGGAAAGTCAGGGAAAGAGGGTGCAACGAAAGCCCCTTCCCCATGTCGCAATGCTGTCGACGAGAGCTACCGGCCATTGATGGGATTCCATGAGATTAATCCATCCTGGGGCGGAATTGGGCCAAAATCCGATCATTCCCCCGCTTGTATTTTAGAAAGGGATAAGAGGCGGCATAAGCAGTTCCCTGGTGAATTAGGACTGTCTAAATTTCACCACAAGGTGAAGGGTGGTTTTCAAACCAATACCTCTCGAATGTCTACGCATTTTACTGATTCATACGGGCTATTTGAGCTTTGCGAAGCTTCGTTTATGTTCAATTATTCCGAGGAAACCCCATTAAGCTTGGGACTACAGCGCTTAAAAATCAAGGTCAATGATTCTGCCTGGTCGAAAAGTTTTTCGCTGGATACAGTTGGAGTCAATCAAGTGATAACAGTACGGCACCCGCAATGGGGCGATATGGAAATCGGGTTCATAATAAATGTAGCCCCAGGCAGGCTCGGACAATTCACAAAAGTTGTATTCTTTTGTCCTCGGTATGTCGTCTGGAACAGACACCCACTCCCTCTATACCTTTCTCAGGACTCAACATACTTCCGCCTGGGTCACATATCTGATGAGATTGGCAGTCACTGCATCGCTCAGGCTCATCTACCTAGGAGCTCTGAGAAGCGTGTGACTGTCCAACTTCAGGGTGGCTATGATAAAAGTGCACCCTTCCTTATCGATGCTGGTGCAGACTTATGCCTAAGACTCACCAGGCTTACTGATTTATCGCGCGTAAGGCATCTTATGACTAGAAAGAATCCCGAATTCGATATTCAATTGCCCCCAGGGCAGGAGATCGGGCTTTGGCTAGAAACAGATTGGAATCACGAAATGCTAATTGTCAAGGCTCTGAAAAAGAATCGGTGGGCGGAGAAGACAGAAATTCATAAGGGTGACGTACTCTTGGCTATTGAGGGCCAGCCCATCACGGGTAAAGATTTTAAAAAAATTATCGCTGCTCTGAAAGGGCTCCTGACAACTACAGGTGCGACATTAAGGTTCCGAACTCAAGAGGAAAACTTGCGTCTTCTCCGTTTGCGAGCGCTGGGACAACTTATTTCAAGTTCACAGCAAATACATTGTACAAAACGATCTCAAATGGTACGTTAGGCCCCCTTACATGGATTGTGAATGGTGGTCTGGGGATCATGGGACTCATTGTCAAGGAACATTAATAACACTCATACAACCCGCAAATAGGATGGACCGGAATACATTACAGTCCAATTGAAACCAATCGGGCCGTGTGTATACGTTATAGTTGGCAAGCTAGATCCACAAGTAAGCCCGCCCTATCGCATTGTGAATAGGACGAAAAATTTCATGATTCATTATAGGCAAGCGGGTTGTGAGATGCACCCGTGGAATACTTTGGCTCCGCACGAATCAAGCATCTATACGTGGGAAGAACCGATGAAATCTCGTAAGCTTGATCTTCGCGTCGCTCCTAGGCAAGGAATGCTTGGTATGCGAGGGATGGATGCTCATCCAGCTGCAATACGGGAAAGGCAGTCAAGAATTTTTCGTCAAGGAGTTCCGAATATTTTGTTTGCCAAGATACCTGGCGTTCGAATTCGATTGGACGGAATTGGCCGCGCGCACCCCATCCCGCTCCACGAGCCCTATACAGACGATGGCCACTGTCTCACTGCTCGCATAGGAACGGAAGGGACGACTCGGGTCTTAAACGTATCAAAAGATGGATCGGCTGACGAACGAATGAGCCTAAAGAGGCGGCGAGAGGAGCTATCTAAACTACGGCAGGTGTACGTGCAGCACCGAGACATTTATAGTCAATTGATGGAGGAACTTGCAAACCTTGCAGAAGAGAAACGTGAAGTGATGCCGCGGGACCAAACGAAGAATTTCAATTTAGATGCTGTCGAAAATGCGATCGGAGGTCTCCAGGCCGAGATTCATGATGCTGATATACACGTACGAGGACGCCATCACCTGCTAGTGGAGGTCATAGAAGCAAAAGGTTTACAGGCAAAGGACATTTCAGGCCTGTCAGATCCCTTTGTTCAAGTCTATCTGAAAATTCAAGACAAATTGCTGAGAAGGGATCCTAGGTATCAGCAGCACTTTACCACATATGTGATTGAAAAGACTTTAAATCCCAAATGGCAAAACCAGTCATTCGTATTCAAGGTTCCGCCGAAGGCTGTTTCCAACCCAAAAGCATACTCAGTGCACGTCAAAGTGAAGGATTTTGACGGTCCTGTCAAAAAAAGTGATTTCCTGGGTAGAATAGATATGCAACTTGATCTCCTGGAAAATGAAATGGAGCTAGATGGTTGGTATTTTCTCACGCGAAAGTCACAATTATTCCAGCAACCTCTTCAAAGTTGCTTAGAAACGCCAGATTTGGGCGCTATCCACTTACGCATGCGATGGGTACATTCACTCGAGGGCCTAGTCCACAATTTGAAAGATTGGACTGAAGGCAAGCTGCAAGATTTAGAAGTGCAGCAGCAACATTTGGGTAAAGAGGAAATGGAGCAAGCAGGCGAGTCAAACCATCTAACACCAGAACCAGGATTAATGAATCACCAGAAAGAGAATTTGAAACTTAGGTACGAATGACGACCGATCAATGAATAAGACATGGATGTTAAGGCCCCCAGTATGGCTTTTTTGATGTGGACCTTAAAATATCTCGACCGTATTTGCAGTTGCAATAAGTAAAAGGGAGGCACTAATCTACTTCGATATAAAACAGGACCATTGAAACGCAGATTCGAGGAGCAACGGCCCTACGACAACGACAAAGAAGTGGAGCCGTAGAGTCGATAGGGGAGGCTTTTAGCCGTCAAGCCGACGATTCCTTACGACTGAGTCCAGCTGGGTTTCGGAAGAGTTGTCCACAAGAAACCCCTCTAGAATGGAAAAGCCCACAGGACCATCGCGACAAATCAATCTCGTTAAATTGCGACCACACGACGGGTTCTCCATCACTTGAAAGTACGAGGGACCGGATGGCTTTGATCCGCTTGCAAAGGCGAAAACGAATGTCGCACCCTGTGCAATATTGCAAAAAGGACGCGCAAAGACCAAATCCATACGACGGCCGAACCCAGACATGCTCTTACCGTTCTCTTTCTTCTCCAGAGTGCCTCGCGGTCTCAAATTTGGCCACCCTGAAGGATTCTGACACGAGATTCTTATCATTAGTGCGATCCGCCTCTAAGGAAAATCCACCGCAGACTCGTTCACTTGCGATCGATTATTTCCACGACCTCAAGCGGATTTCGCGACGGCTTCGGACACAATCAACACGGCATATTATGGCCATGCAACACTGCATGGCACGTCGAAGTTTCGAGCAGGAAGCAGCACGGTCGCATCGCTGTGTTAACAACCCTGGCGGTACTTTACACATTCGACCTTTCCAAGCTTTAAATTTGGGAGACAAAGCAAAACATTCCTATGTAACTGTCCGATACGGCCTCCATGTGGAACGTACGACTAAAGCCAAGCCAGGTGCATATCCACGCTGGGACGTTGCAAATGCGAAAAATGAGCTGACATTGGAGATAGAGCATCTGAATACAACTGGAACAATTCATGTCACCGTTTGGAGCGAGCAAGAATTGCAAGATGTAGAACTGGCTCATATTGATATGCCTTTGGGCTCACTTATTGATTGCTGTGATGACAATGGTAATTATGTGCGCTGGTTTCCGCTGCTGCATTCTGTATATACTCGTTCTGAACAGGGAAAGTTCCTCAAAATGCCGTGTCCATGGACTTCTGAAAAGGAATCCGTCGAAGATTTTATTTCGGAGCCCTGTCTCAAGCTGGGCTTCAGGTGGATTCCCTCTAGTGAAAACACTCACATCTTTAAAACCAACGGGTATCTTAGGGCATACTTGACTGAAATAGCAATATCAATGGTGGACTCGTATAAGTGTCTTGAGTTGATGTCTACGACAGTACGTAGTATCGAAGCACGCTACGTTGACAATCCAGCTTTGACCCGGGCAAGCATCGTAGTATCCCACGTGCAGTTCGACAATCAATTGCCCGACGCCGAGGCACCGGTCATCTTTGGTCCTACGCCAATGCAGATGCCACAACCTTTCCTGCAGTGCAGTCTTTTTCGGCAAAAGGACAGGAATGAAATTATGAGACCGGATCGTCTATGCCGGCTCAAGTACGTTTTCATTTTGTTTCAGGAAGTAGATTTGAAGGTTGAAGAAGCCTTCGTCCATGCCCTGTGGCAGTCCTTTTCGAGAGTACTAGTCGACCACTTGGTTACATCCTCCACGCTGTACGCCCAGCTTCGACAAGAACATGGCGCAGGACAACGAGAAGCCAGAGCAACGTCCGAAGAACAGGCACGACAAGCCGTAAATACCATGACCTATCACCAAATTTCAAAAGATAGCTCTCCATCCCCCAGACTACCGTCATCATTCCACTCATCTGGTTCAGAGGGAGAACAGACCAATACGGAGGGTGCACTCTTGGTCCCGCGCAGCCGAGCTTTATACATGCAACCTACGGAAAGTCCCTCTCAATATGAAGCCCAAAATCGATTTGTTACCACGCAGTCCTCCTTAAAAACATCTACAAAAGACGGTCCTGGTGTACGTTTATGTGGTAATGGTGAAGATGACTTAAATCTTGAGGGTGATTCACATCCTTATGTGACGCAGATGGTATACATTGAACGTTTAGAATTGTGTCCAATCAAGGTAAATGTCAGCTTCCACAAGAGCGCGGTTGACCGAAAGGTATGGCAGGTGGCAATTGGCAGCACCGACGTGGCGGCCGAAGCAGCACTACGCATGGGTGAAATGGACACATCGCACCTGATCGTGAATGGTCAATTGACTTCAGCGGCTGCTCGGCAGAATCCTCAAATGGCAATAATCTTCACAATTTTCCATTTATTGACAGACGTTATGATGCCACTCATTCCTAGCATTTCGAATGCTTCTATCAAATTGAATTCTCTGAATATTGCTCACGTGTTCCAAACTCCGACAGAGATCTGGGGAACATTGCAGGCACACTATACATCGAATTTTCTATTTCAGTTCTACAGGATTGTGGGAAGCATCGATATCATTGGGAACCCGCTGAGTTTTGCAAGTAGTTTGGGAACCGGGGTTATCGACTTTTTCTATGAGCCAGCGCAGGGGCTGGTCAAAAGTCCGCGAGCATTTGTGCGGGGCGTTGTCAAAGGCACGTCATCACTCGTGACGAATACGACGTCTGGATTTTTGGGCGTTGCGGGCAAAATTAGTAAAAGCATTGGGAGCGGGGTACTGTGCACAATCTCGAAGGACATGAGCTTTATGCGATCTCGAGAACATTTGGCCAGGGAGCGGAGCCATGCATATTTGCGACCAGCCAAAGATTTTATACACGGAATCTATCATGGCATATCAGGAATTGTCACCGACCCATATTACGGAGCGCGAAAAGGTATGTTCTATCGCAATGGAGTATTTTATGAAACTCTGTGTAAAATAGCGATTTTTCACAAAGAATTCCTTAATCTATACAGATGGTTGCCGCGGACTATTCAGGGGATTGGGATATGGTCTGGTGGGAATCGTGGCCAAACCTATCGTCGGCGTTCTCGACGCAGTAGCACACACTTCTGATGGCTTCCGTGACTTAGCAATGGTAATCTCGATGGAACGACGCTTGGATCCCATACGACGTCAAAATTTTCAACACACATTTGCCAGCGACGGGCGTCTATTACCCTATGATGTCAAGGTTTGTAAATTAGTAGACGAAAAAGCAAAATCCCTCCTAGCTATCGAACAATTAAAACATACCATTTGCTTCTTCACATGAACAGTTAGCACGTGGGTATATGGTCCTGCAAAAATATGGCCACAACCCTCCAAAGAAATCAAATTATATGGATGACGACGTGATGACGGGCACTGTGTCTGACGTTGTGCCCCTTGTCAATAATATCGGAGGGCTGAAAACGGATATGGGATCCGCAATGGCTGCTGTTGGAGCTGCTGGCCGCACCGTTTTCAATTCTACAAGGAATGTTGTATCTGCTGTCGCGGGCAAATTAAACATAACCGAGGCTCGTAATGAGGTGGATGAGCTTCCAGATACGGACTCAGATGAAAAAGTCATAATGACAGAAATCATTCAGGAGAACGCAAAGGATGAAACTCTGGTCGTCATTAGTACGAAGCGTATTGTGTGTGTTCAGTGCATTTCCAAAGGCAGTTGCGAGCCCGAGATGCATCTATTGTGGCAGACACCCACCCGGCGGATCATCACTCTTGAACTTCAAAGTACGCCGTTGAAGTTGACTTTCTACATTGAACGGTCGCCGACAAACTTTACGCATATCAGTCTAGGAAGCAAATGCTTAGAGGAGCTTAACAGGGGAGATAATAATTTAAGAACAGGCGGTAATCGGGCACGCTTGCAGCCCCGACACAAATATCAACGTTCTATAGCGATACAAAAGCGCCTGTCTGGTGACTGGCAACGTGATAGTGCCAGCTTTATCCGAATTCATAATATCGTCAAATGCTTGCTCAACAAAGTCGAAGAGGCGAAAGTCGATATGGGCTACGGATTTGGCGTTCAGTGCAGCCATGGGGGTTTCCAGTTTGGCGTGTGGGAATTTATACCGTCGCGATCTGCATGGACCTCTCCGTCCAAAGAGCGATTCCCAAAATCAGAATTAGGGAATTTCAAGACCTTTTCTGAGAACGTAATGTACAAAAATACAAACCTTTGGCATCTCTTATCTGTACTGGAACGTTTCTGCTGGGTCGACCTTGAAGCCATACGAAAAGAGCCCGTGCACCAAGTCGTCCGTCTTCTTGATCGGACAGAATCTCCTGATCTCGTTACAAATACGTCTTTAACCCTTCTGCAAGATCTCAACGAAATTAAAAATACTGCATACCGCGGTGTTGACAGCGCAAGTACCAAAATTGAAAGCTCATTTATTCGCAGACATGCTCCCTCGCAATTTTATAATGGCGGTGAGAGCGACGTTGTTGATTCAACTCGTGCTGCCCCCGCAAATTTCGCAGATTATGCAGAGGATAGCACCACACCACATAGAAAGTCACCAAGCTCTCAACTGTCTGAAAATGGAGCGACAGGGGGCGGGATGATTAGGCGAATTCAGCACCTTCGTTGGTCACCACAATCAGAAAAAAAAAATCGAGTTACTTCAAATAAAGCCGATCCACTTACGTCAATTCAAGAGCCTCACGTCACGCGGACCACGGGAGATAGCTGGAAAATACAGCCTGGCCACAGAGACCTCGTACGGCCTTCCCCGAGACTTCTCCTGAAGAACGAGATCATCTTGTGTTTACAAAGAAAAATAGATTCACTTGAATCCCGACTTTGTAAAATAGAGCTAGAGTGTTACAGAGAGAATGCGCTACACAAGAGGAGCAAGGAAAATGAGGTGGATAAGACTTGAAAACACTGTACATTACACTGTGAGTTACTGTCATGCAGTAGGTTCACAATCTGTAAAGAAAATTTGCGCCATTTTTATGCAGTGCTTAAAAATGTTCACATGTATAGCCTATATTTTTTTTTCAATACTTGCCTGCTAGCAAAGCGAGATAAGTGATGGAAAAGAAAATCTTGAATTTAAAAAATGTGAGAATTCAGATAACATAACAATTATCAGAAATAAATGTAGAATCATCCTTAATCAATGCCCTGCTGTGAGTGTAACGAGCAATTGATCTAAGTATCTTCAGTTTTTGTTCCAACGTGGCATTTTTTTTTGAGTGTGTGAATGGGAGTACCCGTCACATGCTGGTGAATCCACATTTTAAAGAGGTAAGTGCACGGTAACATTTCTATGTCGTCGCAAAGAGGATACCCAATATTTTAAGTAAAATTCAAAGACGTAAAAACTAGAAGTCCAGGCCTAAAATTATGAGTAGCGTCAGGAAAGCGTGGAAGGGAGTGAGCTAGCTCAATGCAACAAGTACTGCACAGCTTGAATAATAGTCCTGTATTGTCGACATATACCTCTGAAACATATCACACCTGTCGCTAAAATAGATAGTTCTCCAGCCTACCAATACAGGCAAGGTACCGAATCGACATAAATATAGCGCTGATAGGCCCCTCATGACCATAATAATGACATTTCAACCACAGCAGTGTGGTCTCTCACCTATTACAATAATTTCAACCGTATACTTATAATCATAAAGATAATACCATATTATAATCCATTCGCAGCACAGTGGTCGAAAGCATGCCGCGTGTCGGCTTCCTCGATCAGCTCAGGGTGTTGCTGACGAAGGGCGCTGTGATTCATCGCTCAGGTATTTGTGCGACAGAAAACATTTCCCCCCAAAAGACGTGCCGAAGTATTGAGGTTAAAGTCTTGTATTTATCCCAAAATGGTCGGGCCCAGCCTCCGTTGAATTGGCATTTGAGCGGGGGGGCCCGCTCAAATCAAAATGAAACATTGGCGAGTGGGACCACTCCCTGGCGGGGGGCCGTTGCGTAACGGTCTCGTCAGGTCACGAATCATAAAGTGAGCAACCCATTCTTGCGTTCAAAATGTGAGGTTGCATCAGCGACATGAATTTCTCATGGCTGATTATCCCATTGATTTGACATGTCGAAGCCTACCTCGCAATTATTTGCTTCGCAAAGCGTTTCACATTTGCGTCAACACTTTGGATGGCCCATAAAAAGCTGCTACGCGCGAGGGGGGGCCCGTTTTCGAGTTCTTAAAGGCCGCTTTGTCTGTGCACGTTTGGCGTAGGGGTTTATGAAAGTACCTATAACTGAGAAAGATGATGCTCATCTTTTTTAGCACAAAATGCCGCGATATTGTGGCTCACAGGACTTGTAATTGACGATTATCTTAAGCCCCAAACCCGCTACACTCTCCTTCAGTCCGGTCCCATCCCTCCTTCGAACAGCCCGATTTGAGGTGCTGCACTCAGCATATACATCATTTACTACCCCAATCTTGCACACGTACAGGAATGCTGTGATAATTTCTATCACATGCGTTGGGGGCATTTGTCAGCAGAGTTTTCATTTTTTCCCTCATCAAACGCGTGGCACTTGCAAGCACCCATATACGAATCCAGCAGTGCTAAGCCCCATGAAACATTTGACGCTCTTGTGATGTCTATGTATTATTTCAAGCCACTGCATATCGGTAGCAAACTATCTTAATTGCGTTATAAAACATATTGGTAGTCTGTCAGTGGGTTCGTATCGTGATCTCGTAGATGACACGTGCTATTTACGGCTCAAAAATAATGCATCATATGTTGTGTACGCCCTTGATGATCTATTTGCGTCTGAATTGTGTGATGGTTTGATAGCTGCATATCCAGTGCTTACCATATTAACTTCTACAATTTGTTTGGTGACAACCTTTTCGAGATGCGTAGGCAAATGCAGATGAGGGCATGGTGCCGTACACGAACATTTGTGAATACATTCGGTCCGCGCTTTGCAATAACATGGTCGATGCCTCCCGTCAAGCATCACGATTTTCTTCATACCAACTCTGATAGGATCTGACGTAATTATCTCGCATTCTATTCTTCAGGGAAGCAGCGTCCACAGACTTAGCTACCAGGATCATGACCGTCATCCACCGTACAACGCTAAGTGTCCTGTCAGCTTTCCTTTTTGGAACTAGTGCTGCGCAATGTAAGTGCACACACCCTGGACAATACAATTGAAAGTTATACCAGTCTCAACCATCCCCCTCTAATGTCTCCCCATGATCGATTTCAGACTCTCCTTACACGCCACCCCCCTACGGCTCTCACCGCTGGCTGGCGGCGGACGACATGGCTGGTCCCTACACGCCACCCCCCTACGGCTCTCACCGCTGGCTGGCGGCGGACGACATGGCTGGTCCCTACACGCCACCCCC
>NW_005803862.1:0-6577 GCF_000240725.1 Microchloropsis gaditana
TTGACCGCTCCTTATACTGCGTTTGAGGCCCTGGTGTAGGGGAGGAATGGGGGCAGGAAGCCAGTGTGTGGAAGTAAGAAAGGGAGCGAAAGAGGGAAAGGGGATGAGGGAGGGAAGAGGGAGACGGACCATGTGTTGAGAGAACAGGCTACGTATACACTAGCCATGCCCATTTGCATGCAAGGAAGGATGATTGGGGGAGAAAAGAGGAGGAAGGACGTTGGGAGGAGGAGAGGAGGGAAAGGGAAGGAGCAATAGCGCGAACGTCCCAGCCACTAAAGAGGGAAGCTGGAGGGAAGGAAAAAAACGACTCCGAGCGTCCTAAAGGGGATGGAGGGAGTGTGAGAGAGAAGGCGAGCAAGGACAGCAAAAGAGGGGAGGAGGTGCCGACTATTTTTTAGGCCAACCTGGAGGGTCGGGGGGTACGAGGGTAACGGGCGAGTAGAGTCGGAGGAAGAGAAGACCGGGCAAGGGGGAGGTAGGGGGAAGCTGCCGGCAGTGTCTTTGTTCCCGGGAGGGCAAAGGATTTAAAAATGGAGAGGGGCATGCAAAGCTAGCCAGGGCCTCTCATGTGTGCGGGAAGGACGACAGTAAAGAGTGGGGATGGCGAGGGGGAAGTGCTCAGTTGAGGGAGATGGGCACCCAAAGAGGGAGACACGGTCCTGCTTCTTGCACAATGATCGCTGAAGAAGCATGGAGGAAAATGTTGTAGGGTAGTAAATCCGTTGAGGGTTGAGGTTCGGAGGAATTTTCATATGAGGAAGGAAGATGGGGAGGAGTGAGAGACTGGAGGCGGCCGTCAGGATCGCTGTGGGGGGGCCGGGGGGTGATGGACACAAGGACGGAGTCAGCCTCGCTCATATCACGGGAGGATGTGCCGGAAGAGAGAAAGGGAAGCAGGAATGGAGAAAGGAGCCTTGGTGGGTAGCGAGCGACAGGGGGAGGGGTGGGAGGAGTGACAAGCAGGATTGAGACGTGGGGATGGAAGGCGTGACAAGTCTGTAGGAATAAGGACACTGCAGTCGCTTGGGGAGAGTGGTGGGGAGAAAAGAAAGAGAGGGATGGAGATCAAGAAGCGAAGCAGAAACGGTGCAGCATATTGGAAGAGGACGGAGGGGTTTGTATACTTGGTAGCAATTTTCTGCCACAGGCGACCCACACGTGCGACTCCGAGAGAAGGGAGGAGAACGGAGAAAGGACAGAGGGGGATCTCAAGAAAAAGCACGATGGGTTGGAAAGGTTATGGCTGGATGAGGGCGGAATCATTGTCGTCTCAAAATAATTGAGCGAGAATTTGCTAGCGGCGAAGTAGCGCTGGACTCCTTTTACGGCAAAGATATGGAGCGGAGGTCAGATGAAGAAGGGAGTGCGCCAGGATAAAAAGAGGGGAAAACAGGGAAAAAAAGAAATTGTGTCAGGCGGTACATAATTGTTTATGGAAGCGGCTATCCACTTTTTTCAATGTTGTTAAAGTTTTGAGGAAATGGTGAGCTTGGAATCCATCAAATTGAGGTCGAAGAGAATCAGATGAGGATTCAGGTCCCATATCTGATATGCATTACAGAGGAAGAAGGAGGCACTGCTGTGCGTGGTCTCCGCTTGGTTCGGATATTGCACCTAGGTGTTCATCCCTTCACAAAAGATACTCTCCCTTAAAAAAAGCCAGTGTATTCTAGCAAGAAAAAAACAATGACAGAAAAATCCAAGGAACCTTTAAGAGCCTACAAAGCCATGAGGCTGGCTCTGGTCTGTACAAGGAATGTAGAAATCCTCTCCCAAACCAAAATTTCTTGATACAAGTATAAATAGTGATGGCCTGTTCATCTTTCTTGTCTAAGGTAAGACGTCGATAGCTTACTCCAAGCTTGCTATACACTCTTATGTTTGTCATCTATCACCGAAAGGCGCTTGCTCTACTGACAAATAAACTTTAGGTAAGGAGGAGCCACGCAACAAATTCTGCTGCCGTTTAAGTGACCAAATCTGTTCGTAGAGAGACGCTAAGGGACTTTAAAGTGACGCCCATCTCCCTTGTTGCTGATCCCGTTGTCTTCGCAAGTTTATAAATATCAACGGCACCGTCACACAGCCAACCCACTTTGAATAATTATTATACACACTGTGTACTTTTCCGCGCGGTGCACGTTTCAGTGTTCATTCATTTTTTTGGGCTTCGGCTGAGGAGTACAGCGAAACCGAAGTCATGCGCTCAGGCAAGCGCTCGGTAAGATAGATAAGGAGATAGAAACAAGGACACGTACTGCATTGCCAAGAGATATGAAGAGACAAAAGTCGAGATATGTGCTCGTCCGCGCACACGTATAGCCACACGTAAACACAAAAGACTCATCCTCTCTCGCATGTTAGATATATATGTTTCTATACGTGTGTATGTTCACACACGGACACAAACATGGACACAAGAGAGCTACACAGACACACAGACACAGATTGGAAAAATAAAGAGACAGATAGATAGACACGTAGGTAGGCAGAAGGCAGACA
Source organism: Microchloropsis gaditana (assembly GCF_000240725.1). NCBI lineage: Eukaryota > Eustigmatophyceae > Eustigmatales > Monodopsidaceae > Microchloropsis > Microchloropsis gaditana. The sequence goes on from NW_005803862.1 coordinate 2,506, forward strand.
CACACGCACATATACAATAGATATCTTACAGTAGATATGTCAGTTCACACGCACAGGTACGGGAACGCATGTATACATACACGCAGGTGGCCAGAGAAATCCAAGAGCCCTTCATAACGATAAGAGCTCCTGAGCAAAAAAAGATTCCGAGAAAGGCGGCACTACAATAACATTACCAAATGAGGCCGCTTACATGGACGCAAATGCGTTCTGTTCTGTGAAATAATGTTGTCATCATTGTGAACATTAGGCCTTTGAACTGGACAAACATGGGATTGTGTCCGACAGATATACATCTTTAACTTTGTAGTTGTATGTAGTCATATCCGTTGTGGGCGACTAAGTAAATATTTTGTAACTTCGAGTACAGTACGCGCTCATACTGTCAAATTCAAAAATCTGTTAGGTGACATTTCTATACCTTGTGGTCAGATCGGAAAGAGCATGACGCATGTATGGGGGGGAAATCGGAGTAAGAAGGGAATAAAATATTAAGAAATAAGCGAAGGCCTATGTGCATGAAGATCTCCTGTGGATAATTTTCATCGCACACTCCATTTTCCATTTTACCTACTAAGCTTGCAGGTTGTATGCTTTTATTAGACTGAAAGCAACAAGGCTTTCATTTATGCGAACGTAGATTTCTATGAATCATAGTGTGGTGTAACAAATTTTATAGGATTTGCAAGATGAACAGCCGAACTAGACAGCAAGTTGTCGACTACATGATAAGCAACAAGAACTACCCACTCTTGGGGAATAGTCAAAACTTGCAAAAGAATTTGTAGCCTTGATTGTTTGGCCGAAATTCCAACAATGGAGCAGAATATGGTGAGTACCACCGAAGCTTTGTAATTTTCAAGAAGGAAAGAAAGAGAAATTGCACATTATCGTCTATTGCTGACGTCCTCTCCTTTACAATAAAACCTATAATGGGCAATGTCCATGAATACTCCTTGATTAATACGTAGAAGTTCTGAATCCTGTCCCAGACAGAATTGTAACATTCTATCTGACGTTCACATTCAAGGAATTTCTTTCTTATCAGGCGAAAATATACAACGGTAGTATTGTCAAGTAGTCAATTTATCAAATCACATCCCTTTCTACCCCTAATGGAGTTGTTGCATTTTGGTTAATAGGAATGTGTAAGGATCGACACGGCGACATAGTCGTAGCATGCGTCTGACCTCCGCTTTATTTAACCTCAGAGATGGATAAGAGGCCCTGCTCTCAGGAAGGAGACATGGACTATGAAGAAGAAAAAGCACATCTCCGAAAAAAAATTAGAGAGGTCCTGCAGATTGTTCTCCAAGCATAGGATTCGCTGAAGGTGCACAAATCATGCCCTCATGACGAAATGAGGAGAACAAAGGCGGTAAATGAAAAGAGGAAAATTGACGCTAAGGCTAGTGCTTATGGTGACTCCAGTGACATTTTTGGCAATCTAGCGTAGCTCTTTTTTACCTTGTTGCTTACCTTCAAAATTCCAGAGTCTCCTTCGAAGAGGCGAGATCAGGAAGAGAAATCGAAAACGAAGACATATGATGAGCATTTTTGGGCTGGCGCCTCATTTAGGAAATCATTCCTAATTCCTCATATCCTTGCTGGCTTGAATACCTATTTACTTGTTCTCTTTCCGAAAAATATAGAATGTAGCTGCTTAACTGGTCATTATCTCGTCCCTTCCCGATTACAATGTCCACGACTGGGGGTCATTGCCCTCCCACATGCTTTCCTGCCGGATATCATATATAAAGCCCAAACCAAACAACTAATCGTTGCAACCACATGATGACAGTTCTCATCAGGGGAGCGAAGTTCAAGTCGTCCATGAAGACTTGTATTCAAACCTAACATCCCGCAACGGTTGTCCAACCGGTGACGCCGTTGCACAATCTGGGGCTTAAATCTGATATGGAGAAGAATCTTCCCATCCAAACAGCCACCGCCATGTCATAAATCTCTAGATGCTCATCTTGGCCACTCATCGGCAGATCACGAAAAACTATTTCCGACCTCATGTAAAATCGTATATTAATCATTTTGTGCTGTATATCAGGTTGAAAGTGTCACACACTGACGCTCCCGTGGATCTGCCCAAGGATGGTCAGAAGCTCCTCTGAATGATGTGGAGAAGAATCTTCCAATCTCCCGTCAGCCATCGTTAAAGTCATAAGCCTGAGGAGGTGCACCTTGGCCATAGATTATAAGATCCAATGGCATGTTACCTTTTTGAAGACAATTTATTAAAATAATCTGTCTTCTGTTGGGATTGCGAGGTCACCCTCAAGCTTATGTGGACCTTCCTAGAGATCTGGTCGGACGCTCCTATGACTATCGCTCGGGAGAATTCAGCATCAAGCCGTGAATATTCACATGAGACAACAATTCAAGTATCACACGGAATGCCACATCTAAATACTTATGGTCTCTCCACTCCGCACATATCAATACTTGAAATAAGTCTTGAAGAGGGCTATAAGCTTTGCATCGTGATGACATCAAAAGCTACATAAGTTGTTGCTTTCTATCTACTATTTCGATCAATGCACCAGGCGAATATCTTGGAGAACAATGAATATTCGTTGCGAGATATCTTTCTAATTTGTATCGAGAACAATCTAGCCCCTCATGTCAAGCAGTAGACCTTCAAATGCGGTAGCTACTAGCCATATCTTTCTTTGCATTGTCATTCTACTTCCGATTTCGTATCTCATTATTCCTAATACACTGCTTATCGCTTCCCTTTCACAAGTCAACTCTCACATTTCAACCTCACTTGAGCAGCTCAAATGCATCGCGCTTGTCTATTGCTCGCCTTCCTTAGCGTGGCATGGCTTCCCAGCTTCTCCGGTCAACAATGTCCACGCTTCCAGCTCACCGCCAAGGTGCGGCCCAACAACAGGCGTGGGGTCTTGGCCGGTCGCGGTCGCGCGAGGATCCTCGTCACGATGCGCGGTCAGGGTCCTGCACGTGACGCTGCATTCAAGTTGGAGTTTCCCAACGGCTTGGCTGTCTTGCAGACGCGCACTCGTCCGTCCTCCAAAGCCGTCGCAGACCCGACGATTGTGCAGAACGGCGACGGATCAACGGCCATCTACTGGACCGATATGGCCTTCTACAAGACCAAATCCTTCAAGCGTACCTTCCAGGCCAAGGTGATCGTCGACGAATGCGCTCCAGATGTGCTGGCCGTCACAGCTCTTGCTTACCTTGTAAATACGACGGACATGACTCCCTACTGCACCGAGTCCTTGGCCGCGCCCGCTAGCGTGCACGTGCGGTACCCCCGCACCAAGAAAGCGGGTCTCGGGAAACAAGCATTAAAGGGTCATGCGACATGTGCGCCGACCCCTGCTCCGACAGTAAATCCCGCCACACCTTTTTCCCTGTATGCCCCCGGTCAGCGCGGCGTACCGAGTCGTCTGGCCCCTTTCGAGGATCGTCGATTGGTGGATCATATCCGACTGGATGAAGAGCAGGACATGATCCGCAAGGTGCCAGATGGCACACGGGCATTGCAGGCTTCGGCTTCAATTGCGACGCCTTCCGAGTGTTTCTCGTATTGTTCCCTGAATGGCGACGTGTCGGCGCCTTTCTTCTTCAGTTGGAATACGGTGACAAGCCAATGTTTCTGCTGCAGTGGCGATTGTACTTTGATACTGGATGGGAGCGTCGACACGTATCAAGCGGTGGTGGACGAAACGGCTGTGCCTACGAGTGCTCCTACTCCTGGGCAACCCACAGCAGCCCCTATGACAAGCGCTCCATCGTCCGCACCTACGGTCATGCCCACAGCAAGCCCGAGTGCAGAACCCACGACGCCTTCTCCTTCTACCTCGCCAGGAAATATCCTGGAATGCGTAGAATTTGAGTTTGTTAATGCTGATGGTATGGCCTATGTATTTAATAACTGCGGCCCCTTTACTACATGCAGCGAGGGGTCGATTGTTACCCCGACAGACTCTTTAGGTTTGCCACCACGAGTTTCTTGCGCGGTAGCTTGTGCTGAAGGAGGCTACTTCATGGCTAGTTTCAATCCGAGCGAGGGGAGCTGTAAATGTACGAC